>NC_048568.1:38085000-38295000 GCF_013265735.2 Oncorhynchus mykiss
CAGGTCTGAGTGGCCCCACTATATGTAGCATATCAATTACTCTACAGACAGCTGTTCGAGTTAACCTTGAGAAATACATATAAGCAGCAGTACAAAAATGTGTTGCTCTGATTCAGTAAACACAGAGAGCTGAATACGTTTGTTAGTAAGGACTCGTTCTGTGCTGAGCCTGTGTAGCCTATTGTCATTAGCATATTTGATGAATATATATTGTAGAGTGCTTCTGTGATTTAGGTTTCTACTAGTTTCTTCTAGTTGTTATGAAATGCATCGTTGGAAGTTTTTGGTCAACAGTTGCAGACAGAGAGTGATATCAGTTTGTGCGTCCAGACGTGACCGTGCTAAATGACCTCTCCTCTCTCCCTCAGGTTCGAGATGACAACAAGAGGCAGCACCCCTGCCTGGTGGATTTCACCAAGCTGCCTGAAACTGAGAGGAACTATAACCTGCAGATGTCTAGCGAAACACTAAAGTGAGTAGCTAGGCTAATATCCTAAACACGTATGCATACTGTATCACATGACTCATTCCATCCAATTACAGGGAAAAGAGAAGCCACTGATGACATCCAAACTACCATTCCAGTACCTACATCTTCCACACATACATCTTTGATTGATAGACGTGTTTGACTAAGAGGATGTATCATACATATCGTACCAGGAAATGTCTTTATAAGGAATGTTTGTGTAATGACACTGTCAACGGGGAGATGATGACTCCCTGTTTAGGTGGAATACTAGGCTCTGGTTCTTTTTCCATGTGTAACTCTGTGTTGTTGTATGTGTCGAACTGCTTTGCTTTATCTTGGCCAGGTCGCAGTTGCAAATGAGAACTTGTTCTCAACTAGCCTTCCTGGTTAAATATAGGTGAAATAAAAATTTAAAAAAATGTATCAATGGTTTCACTCAGGAGACCTTGGTCATTAGATGCAGCTAGTTTCTTTAATATCGTTCTCATACAGCTCAGATTTTGTTATTGTTTTTATTTCACCTTTATTTAACCAGGAAGGCTAGTTGAGAACAAGTTCTCATTTGCAAGTGCGACCTGGCCAAGATAAAGCAAAGCAGTTCGACACATACAACAACACAGAGTTACACACGGAATAAACAAACATATAACCAATGAATCAGTAGAAAAAGTCGATATACAGCAAATGTGCAAATGAGGTAGGATGAGGGAGGTAAGGCAATAAATCGGCCGTGGTGGAGAAGTGATTACAATATAGCATTTAAACACTGGAATGGTAGAATGTGCAGGTTCATTGATCTGTGAGCTGCTCTGACAGCTGGTGCTTAACGCTAGTGAGGGAGGTAAGTGTCTCCCGCAGATGCAGTTCATGTGAATCAGTATTCAGTTCATGTGAATCAGTATTCAGTTCATGTGAATCAGTATTCAGTTCATGTGAATCAGTATTCAGTTCATGTGAATCAGTATTCAGTTAATGTGAATCAGTATTCAGTTCATGTGAATCAGTATTCAGTTCATGTGAATCAGTATTCAGTTCATGTGAATCAGTATTCAGTTCATGTGAATCAGTATTCAGTTCATGTGAATCAGTATTCAGTTCATGTGAATCAGTATTTACTGAAAGAAGTAGCTGCAGCACTCACACATGAGTAACATGGTGCTTTTATAGTCAACAATTGTTTTTATTGGATCACATCAAATGCATTACAATCAACATGATAACATTTACCTGGAGCTAACTGTGCACATAGCACTACTGGGTGATCTGAAAAGTCATAGTCAATCAATCAATAACATGATGATACTTTTAGCAACAAACAAAAAAAATGTTTATCTTTAATTTATCATCTGTAAAAATTATGATAATAGAAAGGTTCAGAACGTTTGTGAAGCATCACGGCACAGTTGAAAAATACATGGCAAATATAAATCCAATATGGATGGTGTTCAGAGACAGGTGGGAGGGGTTGAATGGAGCTGAAGGGACTGGATGGTGTTAAGAGATAGATGGGAGGGGTTGAATGGAGCTGAAGGGTGGGACTGGATGGTGTTAAGAGACAGATGGGAGGGGTTGAATGGAGCTGAAGGGACTGGATGGTGTTGAGAGACAGATGGGAGGGGTTTAATGGAGCTGAAGGGACTGGATGGTGTTATGAGACAGATGGGAGGGGTTGAATGGAGCTGAAGGGTGGGACTGGATGGTGGTGAGAGACAGATGGGAGAAGTTGAATGGAGCTGAAGGGTGGGACTGGATGGTGTTAAGAGATAGATGGGAGGGGTAAAATGGAGCTGAAGGGACTGGATGGTGTTATGAGACAGATGGGAGGGGTTGAATGGAGCTGAAGGGTGGGACTGGATGGTGTTATGAGACAGATGGGAGGGGTTGAATGGAGCTGAAGGGTGGGACTGGATGGTGTTATGAGACAGATGGGAGGGGTTGAATGGAGCTGAAGGTACTGGATGGTGTTCAGAGACAGATGGGAGGGGTTGAATGGAGCTGAAGGGTGGGACTGGATGGTGTTGAGAGACAGATGGGAGGGGTTGAATGGAGCTGAAGGGTGGGACTGGATGGTGTTAATAGATGGGAGGGGTTGAATGGAGCTGAAAGGTGAGACTAATAACAACAAGATAACTCATGTAAAACACGCTGTGTCCGTAAAACGTATATAGGTTCAGAACGTTTGTAAAAACAATAGATGGGAGAGGTTAGAAGAAGGACAGGAAGAAAAACAAAATGTAACTATTGTAAAATAGATTGTCTGTAAAATGTAGATAGTATGAATAAACTGGAAGTAGAAGCCTAAGTGTTGTTGCTCAATAGTTTAATCCAATTAGGGGAGGGGTGTTAGGGTTAGAAAGTAATAAAGGAAAATCAATTTGAACATATTTATATGTATGTATGTATTATATATATATATTATTCTACAATGTGGAAAATAGTAAAAATAAAGAAAAACCCTTGAATGAGTAGGTGCGTCTAAACTTTTGACCTGTACTGTATATATTCAAGGGTTTTTCTTTATTTTTACTATTTTTCACATTTACTATTTTTCACATTTTCCACATGGTGATGACATCTAAACTATGAAATAACACATATGGAATCACGTAGTAACCAAAAAAGTGTTAAATAAATCAAAATACATTTTATATTTGAGATTCTTCAAAGTAGACACACTTTGCCTTGATGACAGCTTTGCAAACTCTTGGCATTCTCTCAACCAGCTTCATGAGGTATACACCTGGAATGAATTTAAATTAACAGGTGTGCCTCTTTAAAAATGTATTTGTGGAATTTCTTTCCTTCTTTAAGCATTTGAGACAATCAGTTGTGTTGTGACAAGGTAGGGGTGGTATACAGAAGATAGCCCTAGTCCAAGTCCATATTATGGCAAAAAGCTTAAATAAGCAAAGTGAAATGGCAGTCCATCATTACTATAACACATGAAGGTCAGTCAATCCAGAACATTTCAAGAACTTTGAACGTTTCTTCAAGTGAAGTCGCAAAAACCATCAATCGCTATGATGAAACTGGCTCTCATGAGGACCGCCACAGGAAAGGAAGACCCAGAGTTACCTCTGCTGCAGAGGATCCGTTAATTAGAGTTAACTGCACCTCAGAAATTGCAGCCCCACAAAATGCTTCACAGAGTTCAAGTAACAGACACATCTCAACATCATCTGTTCAGAGAAGACTGTGTGAATCAGTCCTTCAAGGTTGAATTTCTGCAAAGAAACCACTACTAAAGGACACCAATAAGAAGAAGAGACTTGCTTGTGCCGAGAAACAACGAGCAATGGAAATTAGACCGGTGGAAATCTGTCCTTTGGTCTGATGAGATTTTTGTTTCCAACCTCCGTGTCTTTGTGAGATGCAGAGTAGGTGAACGGATGATCTCCGCATGTGTGGTTCCCACCGTGAAGCATGGAGGGGGAGGTGTGATGGTGGGGGGTGCTTTGCTGGTGACACTGTGATTTATTTAGAATTCAACTAGCATGGCTACCACAGGATTTGGCAGCGATATGCCATCCCATCTGGTTTGCGCTTAGTGGGACTATCATTTGTTTTTCAACAGGACAATGACCCAACACACCTCCAGGCTGTTTAAGGTTTTTGACCTTTTGTAAGGTTTTGATATATTGGGGGTTTGGAAATGATGCAGACAATTACAGTGATCGAAGCTACAATCTATCTACAATATGAAAGTTGATCTACCCCTTAAAAAATATGAAATGTTATACAATCAATACAAAACATATATTTAAAAAAGTTACTGGTGATGATCTCATGAAACAGTAATGTGGAATATAAATGTTGCAGAATAGTGCCAGGTGCTGTGCAGGTGCTGTGCAGGTGCTGTGCCAGGTGCTGTGCAGATGCTGTGCTGTCACCTGGCCTGAGTGTAAGTCTGTCTGTCAGGGTACGAGCCCCTCCACCTCACGCCGGTGTCTGTGGACCTTACGAATGTCTACATTAGAAAAAATATATAGAAAAAAAGAAGAGGATGGAGTGGGTTATGCATTGAAAGCGGTAAATCCTGTTCCCTGTCGCTCTCTGTGTATCTCAGGACCCTGTTGGCATTGGGATGTCATGTGACACAGACCAACGTTAACGCCGAGGACGATCTGAAGAAAGTCAAACTGCCCAAAGAGTAAGTCATGTGGTTTTTACTAGTATTGATTAATTGATTGATAATGAGTTACAGTAATACAACCCCGCAGTCGTTTCTAGGGGAGAAATGTACCCAATGTAAGTCATTATTTCTGAGATGACCAGTCAACATAACAATGTGATATGAGTGACATTAGGAAATCAGAGGAACACTGTCTTGGGCTTGGAGGCCTGGCTAAGAAGGCTTTCCTTCAATGCTTCTTTTTACTGTGTTAACCTATTATTGCCCTGTGTGTTTGTGTAGCTGTGTGATGTCTAATGGCTATATCCTGTGTATATGTGTAGCTGTGTGATGTCTAATGGCTATATCCTGTGTATTTATGTAGCTGTGTGATGTCTAATGATTATTTCCTGTGTATTTATGTAGCTGTGTGATGTCTAATGGCTATATCCTGTGTATTTATGTAGCTGTGTGATGTCTAATGGTTATTTCCTGTGTATTTATGTAGCTGTGTGATGTCTAATGGCTATATCCTGTGTGTATGTGTAGCTATGTGATGTCTAATGGTTATTTCCTGTGTATTTATGTAGCTGTGTGATGTCTAATGGCTATATCCTGTGTGTATATATAGCTATGTGATGTCTAACGGCTATATCCTGTGTATATGTGTAGCTATGTGATGTCTAATGCCTATGTCCTGTGTATATGTGTAGCTATGTGATGTCTAATGGCTATATCCTGTGTATTTATGTAGCTGTGTGATGTCTAATGATTATTTCCTGTGTATTTATGTAGCTGTGTGATGTCTAATGGCTATATCCTGTGTACATATGATGTCTAATGGCTATTTCCTGTGTATTTATGTAGCTGTGTGATGTCTAATGGTTATTTCCTGTGTATTTATATAGCTGTGTGATGTCTAATGGCTATATCCTGTGTATACGGGTAGCTGTGTGATGTCTAATGGCTATATCCTGTGTACATATGATGTCTAATGGCTATTTCCTGTGTATTTATGTAGCTGTGTGATGTCTAATGGTTATTTCCTGTGTATTTATATAGCTGTGTGATGTCTAATGGCTATATCCTGTGTGTATGTGTAGCTATGTGATGTCTAATGGTTATTTCCTGTGTATTTATGTAGCTGTGTGATGTCTAATGGCTATATCCTGTGTGTATATGTAGCTATGTGATGTCTAATGCCTATGTCCTGTGTATATGTGATGTCTAATGGCTAAATCCTGTGTATTTGTGTAGCTGTGTCATGTCTAATGGCTATATCATGTGTGTTTATATAGCTATGTGATGTCTAATGGCTATATCCTGTGTGTTTATATAGCTATGTGATGTCGAATGGCTATGTGCTGTGTATATGTGTAGCTGTGTCATGTCTAATGGCTATATCCTGTGTGTTTATATAGCTATGTGATGTCGAATGGCTATGTGCTGTGCATATGTGTAGCTATGTGATGTCTAATGCCTATGTCCTGTGTATATGTGATGTCTAATGGCTAAATCCTGTGTATTTGTGTAGCTGTGTCATGTCTAATGGCTATATCCTGTGTGTTTATATAGCTATGTGATGTCTAATGGCTATTTACTGTGTATATATGTAGCTATGTGATGTCTAACGGCTATATCCTGTGTATATATGTAGCTATGTGATGTCTAACGGCTATATCCTGTGTATATATGTAGCTATGTGATGTCTAATGGCTATTTACTGTGTATATGTGTAGCTATGTGATGTCTAATGGCTATTTACTGTGTATATATGTAGCTATGTGATGTCTAATGGCTATATCCTGTGTATATATGTAGCTATGTGATGTCTAACGGCTATATCCTGTGTATATGTGTAGCTATGTGATGTCTAATGGCTATATCCTGTGTATATGTGTAGCTGTGTGATGTCTAATGGCTATGTGCTGTGTATATGTGCAGCTATGTGATGTCTAATGGCTATATCCTGTGTATATATGTAGCTATGTGATGTCGAATGGCTATGTGCTGTGTATATGTGTAGCTGTGTGATGTCTAATGGCTATATCCTGTGTATATGTGTAGCTGTGTGATGTCTAATGGCTATTTCCTGTGTGTTTATATAGCTATGTGATGTCGAATGGCTATGTGCTGTGTATATGTGTAGCTATGTGATGTCTAATGGCTATATCCTGTGTATATATGTAGCTATGTGATGTCGAATGGCTATGTGCTGTGTATATGTGTAGCTGTGTGATGTCTAATGGCTATATCCTGTGTGTTTATATAGCTATGTGATGTCTAACGGGTACAAGCCAACGCCGCTGGATCTTTCTGAGGAGAAACTGACGGCTGGTCATGAGGTTCTGGTAGATAAACTGGCGGAGAACGCTCACAACGTTTGGGCCAAGGACAGGATCAAACAAGGATGGACCTACGGCATTCAGCAGGTACATGTTTTGGACCAGCTCTCTATCATCACAGATTGTAACTGTAATTCAATGCACATACATAGTAACTCATGACCAGTGAATGAATGGTGTATGTCAGGCATAAGATCAACGGATGAGCCCTGATAGCATACATTTCATGCATTTAGATTGTCATGTAACATACCATTGTTGATGGTATATAACATCATTTAACAAGAGAACCCTGACAGAGCTGATTTTTTTGTTGTTGTCGTTATTTCTCTGTAGGACGTGAAGAGCAGGCGAAACCCTCGTCTGGTGCCGTACGCTTTACTAGACGAGAGAACCAAGAAGTCTAACAGAGACAGTCTGAGAGAGGCCATCAGGACCCTGGTGGGATATGGCTACAACATCGACCCCCCAGACCAGGAACGTGAGTAGAGGACTGTAGCAGCAATATAATGTATGGTAGTAAGTTATCTTGTCACACACATGTACCATCCTGCAACTAAGCCATGGGCAAGCAAACCGGTACAGGTCTTTTTTTACACAATCAATGTACATTTTCATTCCGTTAGATAAAGAAATCCGTATCACTGCCAACTTGAATGTATCCTTCCCCTTTTCCCAGTAATTCCTGTGGATGCTATTGCAGTCAATCTTCAATTGACTGCAATAGATATGGTCCTTCGAGCCAGATTCAATGCTCTGCCACAGTTATAAGATATCTCTCGAGCAACCTCATATATACACTTAAAGGTGGAGGGCGTCTTTAGAATTTTCATTGGTTGAATGTCTTCTTCCTTGTGTCCCCAGCCTGTCATATTGTGGAGAAGCAGAGCATTGAGACGATCCGGTTCTTCCGCGTAGAGCAGACGTATGCAGTGAAGACAGGGAAGTGGTACTTTGAGTTTGAGGCCCTGACGGGAGGGGACATGAGGGTTGGTTGGGCTAGACCAGGCTGTAGGTCAGACTTTGACCTGGGCATGGACGACCAGGCCTACATCTTCGATGGATACAAGGTAAACAGACAACACCTAGTATCTTTAAATAATATATCTTATCTGTTTTTATCTTATCTGTTTTTATGTAATGTTAACTTATCTTTTTATACTGTTTGAAGTTTATCATAGTCTACAGTGCCTTCAGAAAGTATTCAAAACCGTTGACCTTTTCACATTTTGTTGTGTAACAGCTTGAATTTAAAATTGATTAAATTGCGTTGTTTTGTCACTGGCCTACACACAATACCCCATAATGTCGAAGTGACATTTTTACAAATGAATACAAAATGAAAAGCTGAAATGTCTTGAGTCAATAAGTATTCAACTCCTTTGTTATGGCAAGCCTAAATAAGTTCAGTGAGTGAAAATGTGCTTAACAAGTCACGTAATACATTGCATGGACTCACTCTGTGGGCAATAATATTAACATTATGTTTTAAGGACTACCTAATCTTTGTACCCCACACATACAATTTTCTGTGTGGTCCCTCAGTCAAGCAGCGAATTTCAAACACAGATTCAACCACAAAGACCTGGGAGTTTTTCCAAAGCCTCGCAAAGGGCACCTATTGGTAGATGGGTAGAAATAAAATTAAAAAAGCAAACATTGAATATCCCTTTGAGAATGGTGAAGTTATTAATTACACTTTGGAATGTGTATCAATACACCCATCCACTACAAAGAATTAGAAATGATCCTTAACTCAGTTGCCAGAGGAAAGAAACTACTCAGGGATTTCACCAGTTTAATGGCTGTGATAGGAGAAAACTGAGGATAGATCAACAACATTGCAGATAACCCCAAAACGAAGCTAAATGACAGAGTGAAAAGAAGGAAGCCTGTAGAGAATAAAATATTCCCTGAGCTGTTTCCTTTCTCTCCGGCAACTGAGTTAGGAAGGACGTCTGTAACTTTGTTGTGACTGAGTGTTTACGTTTATCATCATGTACGTATAGACCTGGCATAACTGATTCTGCATTTAGCAATGTTATATTGTTGCCAAACAAGTCAACAACAAATAGGCTAAATCCCCCAAAAATGGTATGCCATGTATCAAGGCAAATTATTGTACACTTGATCGTACACTTGATCAACTTTACGTTGTAGTGGTGAATATTACATTAGGGTTAGTAACACGTGTTGTTGTTTTGTTCCCCCAGGGCCGTCGAATGCACATGGGTGCACGTTTCTTCGGCCAGTCATGGAACAAGGGAGACGTGGTGGGCTGCATGATCAACATGGAGGACAAGTCTATGGTCTTCACCCTCAACGGAGAGCTACTCATCACTAACAAGGGATCTGAGCTCTGCTTCGTTGACTTCGAGACAGATGATGGTGAGTTTATCTTTACAAGGGATCCGAGCTCTGCTTGGTTGACTTCCAGACAGACGATGGTAAGTTTATATTTTTCCTTCTTTAGTCTTAACTTGGAAGATTGTGTAGTCACATTTTTCCTCTATGAAAATTGGAGATTGAGGTTCATCCTTCCTAAACTAACTTCATGTATTCATCAATAAAAATAAACTGTTTTATTGTCCGTTTTCACATAAATTGGCTTTGCATTGTGAAATGTGTTTATTTATCCATGTATTGAAAATGAGCTTTACCAGAATGGTAACCTCTCGAGGTTTAAATCTCTTTTCTTAGAAAACGGCGATGCAGAGCATGTGAAACATAAAGCCGCAAGGCAATGGGGAAATCAGTCATTTCTGGTGTTGCTGTTGGAGGAAACACACAGTTACTTAATGTAAATCATATCGATTGCTGTGTTCCAAATGAAGTTCCTTCTCCAATATTCTAGAATCTAGGGAGTGTGGTGTAACAGAATGCTTTCCAAATAATGGGTATTTTTGCGAAGTTAATTGCTTTTGGGTTGAGGCATCAGATTAATTCCTTACCAGAAACATATGTTAACCTCTAACCTCTGACATCTATGATTTCCAGGCTTCATCCCAGTGTGTTGTCTGGCCCAGTCCCAGATAAACCTCTAACCTATTACCTCTAATTCCTCCAGGCTTCATCCCAGTGTGTTGTCTGGCCCAGTCCCAGATAAACCTCTAACCTATTACCTCTAATTCCTCCAGGCTTCATCCCAGTGTGTTGTCTGGCCCAGTCTGAGATTGGCCGTATGAACCTGGGGAAGGACGCCAGCAGCTTTAAGTATTACACCACGTGTGGCCTGCAGGAGGGCTTCGAACCCTTCGCCGTCAACATGAACAGAGAGGTCACCATGTGGTTCAGCAAACGCCTGCCTACCTTCGTCAACATCCCCAAGGACCACAACCACATCGAGGTACCGTTTTAATATTTAGTGGCCTGATTACCCAGGGGCCTGATGTTGAACAATCTCCACTAAATCTCCACTAAAGCCTGACAGCCTGAAGCAAATCAGTTTGGCTAGTGACAAACATAAAGTTCCCTACCTGGTTCTGAGTGCTAATCATTCTCTTCTCCATATGAATGTGACTGATCTTCCTCTCTGAATGTGATTGTGACTGATCTTCCTCTCTGAATGTGATTGCTCTTCCTCTCTGAATGTGACTGCTTTTCCTCTCTGAATGTGACTGATCTTCCTCTCTGAATGTGACTGATCTTCCTCTCTGAATGTGACTGATCTTCCTCTCTGAATGTGATTGTTCTTCCTCTCTGAATGTGACTGATCTTCCTCTCTGAATGTGATTATGACTGCTCCTCCTCTCTGAATGTGACTGCTCCTCCTCTCTGAATGTGACTGCTCCTCCTCTCTGAATGTGACTGCTCCTCCTCTCTGAATGTGACTGCTCCTCCTCTCTGAATGTGACTGATCTTCCTCTCTGAATGTGACTGCTCCTCCTCTCTGAATGTGACTGCTCCTCCTCTCTGAATGTGACTGATCTTCCTCTCTGAATGTGACTGCTCCTCCTCTCTGAATGTGACTGCTCCTCCTCTCTGAATGTGACTGATCTTCCTCTCTGAATGTGACTGCTCCTCCTCTCTGAATGTGACTGCTCCTCCTCTCTGAATGTGACTGCTCCTCCTCTCTGAATGTGACTGCTCCTCCTCTCTGAATGTGACTGCTCCTCCTCTCTGAATGTGACTGATCTTCCTCTCTGAATATGATCATGACTGCTCCTCCTCTCTGAATGTGATTTTGTTGTCCCCAGGTGACGAGGATAGATGGGACAGTGGACAACCCTCCGTGCCTGAAGGTGACCCACAAGACGTTTGGGACCCAGCAGAGCAACAGTGACATGCTGTACTGCAGACTGAGCATGCCTGTAGAGCTCCACGCTCCTCATATCAATCCTGACGAGTCTCAGAAACTCAGGTCAGAAACAATGTAGAAACACTCGTGTAGAAACACACATATTGCTTTCAACCAAGGCTTTAGAGATTTCATATTTCCAATTTGGAAGGGCATAGATATCAATCTATCAGCCAATATAATAATATTTTACACACTCACTTATTGTGAACTGGGACCTGATAACATATTGTTGATTTTACCTGGTGCTTTTCCTTCTGCAGTTTGCCTCCAAAGGAAGATGAGTATGGCAGCATTACAACGTATTATCACTCAGTGAGGGTGTTTGCTGGCCAGGACCCAGCATCGGTGTGGGTGGGCTGGGTAACCCCCGACTACCATTATCATAGCAAACAATTCAGCCTTAACAAGACACGCACGGTTACCGTAACCCTGGGAGACGAGAGAGGACGCGTCCACGAGAGGCAAGTTCTAGCTTTTTAACTGGAGAGTTGACACCACTCACTCACTCACTCACTCACTCAGTCCCTCCCTCCCTGTTTTAACTCTCTCCCACCCTGTCTGTCCATTCCAGTGTTCGGAGGAGTAACTGCTACATGGTGTGTGCTGGAGATGTTGTCGGCTCCTCCCACTCATCATCCCGGTCTAACATCGACCTGGAGATTGGCTGTCTCGTTGACCTGGCAACAGGCTTTCTCTCCTTCACAGCCAATGGCAAGGAGCTGGCGACCACCTATGAGGTAGGCCTAATACATTCAACATCCAGTTAAAATTACATTACAGTAGGTAGACCTACTGCATTCACCATATAGATTACAGTAGAGTAGGTAGACCTACTGCATTCACCATATAGATTACAGTACAGTAGGTAGACCTACTGCATTCACCATATAGATTACAGTACAGTAGGTAGACCCACTGTATTCTCCATATAGATTACAGTACAGTAAGTAATGCTACTGCATTCACCATCTAGATTACAGTAGAGTAGGTAGGCCTACTGCATTCACCATACACATTACACAGTAGGCATATGCAACTCCGATTCTCAGTTTTTTTTCTGGAATTCCATGTAGTCAGGACTCAACGGTTTAGTTCTCACATTGGATTCACGTTAGCTGATAACCCAATTGTGTGAAGTACAAATTAGAGTCCCAGCCCAGGGACCTCCTCTTCTTCCTCAGACTGTGAAGTGAATTGGCTATTAAAGGATAGAATAATTGTCCCTCTCTAAGGAAATAAAGTAGGCTTTTACTCTGATTTGAAGCTTTAATCTTCACTCACTACATCACAGGTCCAGCCACCAGACTCTCTTTCCTTTGTCTCTCTCTCTCGCTCTATTCAAGTGGATTTATTGGCATTGAAGGTGTTGCCAGAGCAAATGTAACAGTGTTCTTCTGTCCCTCTTCTTGCCCTAACCGAGGCTCGAACCACCCTCTGAACACATCGACAACAGTCACCCTTAGAAGCATTGTTATTATTGCACCACAAAAGCCGTGGCCCGTGCAGAGAAATGGAAACAACTACCTCAAGGTCTGAGAGAGAGTGACATCACCAATTGAAATGCCACTAGCGCGCACCACTAACTCGCCAGCCATTTCACATCGTTTACGCAAACACAGACACATCAAATCAATGATGACGCAGATAGATAATAAAATGATGATATTCAATGAGTAATAACTATCAACAGGACAATACAGTCGTGGCCAAAAGTTTGGAGACAACATATTCTGCAGCTAATTTGGCACAAAGGGGTTTTTCCCAATAAATATTACATTTTCTTATTTCGTTTCAAAATCTTTATTTCTTTTCAATTTTGGGGGGGTAATTGCCTCTTTCTTTCTATCTCTCTCTAACTATCTCTCTCCATATATACTGTATATATATTTTTTTTTTTCTGTCTGTTGTCTGATGGCTGCCTGGCATTGATACACTGTCTGATTCATGGCCTGGCCCCCTGTCCAAGACTTTATCTGTGTCCCTAATGGCCCCTTATTCCCAATATAGTGCACTACTTTTGACCAGGCTCTGGTATTGGGAATAGGGTGGCATTTGGGACACAGGGAGTCTCTGCTGATGGCTGGCATTGATACACTGTGTGATGGTCAGATAGGCATCAGAGGGGCAGTTTAAAAAACCGAACTAATCAGTCGGCTGTCTGAATGCAAACCAAGATGGCCCAAACGTTAATGATCTTTTACTCGAACCCCCCCCCCCAACAGATTTATTTACTTAGAGTGAGAACTGTGTCTGTCCTTCCCCCAACGCAGACCACCAGAGGAAGATGAGTTGTGACGGCTGTGTAATTATCTGCAGGGTATCAAGAAACATCTCTTAAAATACAAAAGTGTGTCCCAAATGAGCCCTGTGGGCCCTAGTCGAAAGAAGTGCACTATATAGGGAATAGAGGTCCAATTGGGACAGACACAGACACATGTTTACCATATAGATGAAATCATACTTAGAATGCTGTGTGTTCCACCTTGACAATTTAGAGGGTTCTAGAACTCAAAGGTGAAAATAACACTAGCATCAATCCCCTGAAGTGTTGTTGAGTATGTGTTCTAGATGGTGAACAGATGGTTAGCATGGTCCTGAAGTCATATCAAGTGTATCTAGTGCAACTCAATTTAGTAACCATACCTTTTAGAGTTGCTGATGTGTGATTGACTCTAAGCAGGTGGTTGACTTGTTGTCCTTTAGTCCTGTATGTCTAGGTGGTTGATATATTGTAATGATGTGAGATTTATTGTTGTGTGTCTATAGGCTGTTGATGTTGTTCTTGAGGTAATGATTGTGTGTATATTCTTGTGTTTAGGTGGAGTCCAACACCAAGCTGTTCCCTGCTGTGTTTGTGCGTCCCACCAGCACCAACCTCTTCCAGTTTGAGTTTGTCAAGATCAAGGTTGGTGTCCCCCAGTCTACTATTATATCCAGTCTACTACTATAGCCAGTCTGCAACTTTAGCCAGTCTGCTACAATAGCAAGTCTGCTACTATAGCGAGTCTACTACTATATCCAGTCTGCTACTATATCCAGTCTACTACTATATCCAGTCTGCTACAATATCCACTCTGCTACTATATCCAGTCTACTACTGTATCCAGTCTGCTACTATATCCAGTCTGCTACAATATCCAGTCTGCTACAATATCCAGTCTACTACTATATCCAGTCTACTACTATATCCAGTCTGCTACTATATCCAGTCTGCTACTATATCCAGTCTACTACAACTACTATATCCAGTCTACTACTATATCCAGTCTACTACTATATCCAGTCTGCTACTATATCCAGTCTACTACAACTACTATATCCAGTCTACTACTATATCCAGTCTACTACTATATCCAGTCTACTACAATAACCAGTCTACTACTATATCCAGTCTACTACAATATCCAGTCTACTACAATATCTAGTCTACTACTATATCCAGTCTACTACTATATCCAGTCTACTACTATATCCAGTCTACTACTATATCCAGTCTACTACTATATCCAGTCTACTACAATATCCAGTCTGCTACAATATCCAGTCTGCTACTATATCCAGTCTGCTACAATAGCAAGTCTGCTACTATATCCAGTCTACTACTATATCCAGTCTACTACTATATCCAGTCTACTACAATATCCAGTCTGCTACAATATCCAGTCTGCTACTATATCCAGTCTGCTACAATAGCAAGTCTGCTACTATATCCAGTCTACTACTATATCCAGTCTACTACTATATCCAGTCTACTACTATATCCAGTCTACTACTATATCCAGTCTACTACAATATCCAGTCTGCTACAATATCCAGTCTGCTACTATATCCAGTCTGCTACAATAGCAAGTCTGCTACTATATCCAGTCTACTACTATATCCAGTCTGCTACAATAGCAAGTCTGCTACTATAGCGAGTCTACTACTGTATCCAGTTTGCTACTATATCCAGTCTACTACAACTACTATATCCAGTCTACTACTATATCCAGTCTACTACTATATCCAGTCTGCTACTATATCCAGTCTACTACAACTACTATATCCAGTCTACTACTATATCCAGTCTACTACTATATCCAGTCTACTACAATAACCAGTCTACTACTATATCCAGTCTACTACAATATCCAGTCTACTACAATATCTAGTCTACTACTATATCCAGTCTACTACTATATCCAGTCTACTACTATATCCAGTCTACTACTATATCCAGTCTACTACTATATCCAGTCTACTACTATATCCAGTCTACTACAATATCCAGTCTGCTACAATATCCAGTCTGCTACTATATCCAGTCTGCTACAATAGCAAGTCTGCTACTATATCCAGTCTACTACTATATCCAGTCTACTACTATATCCAGTCTACTACAATATCCAGTCTGCTACAATATCCAGTCTGCTACTATATCCAGTCTGCTACAATAGCAAGTCTGCTACTATATCCAGTCTACTACTATATCCAGTCTACTACTATATCCAGTCTACTACTATATCCAGTCTACTACAATATCCAGTCTGCTACAATATCCAGTCTGCTACTATATCCAGTCTGCTACAATAGCAAGTCTGCTACTATATCCAGTCTACTACTATATCCAGTCTGCTACAATAGCAAGTCTGCTACTATAGCGAGTCTACTACTGTATCCAGTTTGCTACTATAGCCAGTCTGCAACTTTAGCCAGTCTGCTACAATATCCAGTCTACTACTATAGCAAGTCTACTACAATATCCAGTCTACTACTATAGCAAGTCTACTACTATAGCAAGTCTACTACTATAGCCAGTCTACTACTATAGCCAGTCTGCAACTATAGCCAGTCTACTACTATAGCCCGTCTACTACTATAACCAGTCTACCTCTATAGCCAGTCTGCTACTATTTCCAGTCTGCTACTATAGCGAGTCTGCAACTTTAGCCAGTCTGCTACAAAAGCAAGTCTGCTACTATAGCAAGTCTGCTACCATAGCAAGTCTACTACTATAGCCAGTCTGCAACTTTAGCCAGTCTGCTACAATAGCCAGTCAGCTACTATAGCCAGTCTGCTACTGTAGCCAGTCTGCTACTTCCAAAGGAATTGAGACATTTCAAATGTCATATTATGTCTATATACAGTATTGTAATGATGCTCTCTCTCTCTCTCTCTCTCTCTCTCTCTCTCTCTCTCTCTCTCTCTCTCTCTCTCTCTCTCTCTCTCTCCCCAGGATGCAATGCCCCTGTCGTCAGCCATCTTTAAGAGTGAGCAACGTAACCCTGTGCCCCAGTGTCCACCACGTCTGGACGTTCAGACCATCGTAGCGGTTCTGTGGAGCCGTATGCCAAACACTTTCCTCACCGTGGAGACCGCCAGGGTCTCAGAGAGACACGGCTGGGTGGTGCAGTGTCTGGAGCCACTGCAGATGATGGCTGTTCATATACCTGAGGAAAACAGGTGGTTTATTTCTATCGGAGATCAACACCCAACCTCTACTCCTAGACACTTGATGAATGTAGCAATATCTTGTTCATTTATCCCTCTGGTGGGCTAGGTGGAGTTTCCACTTTATCTCCTAAATCCATGTATTACTCTCTGTCTCGCTCTCACTTTCTCTCTCTCTCTTTGCTGTCATCTCTCTCTCTCTCTCTCTCTCTCTCTCTCTCTCTCTTTGCTATCTTCTCTCTCTCTCTCTCTCTCTCTCTCTCTCTCTCTTTGCTATCTTCTCTCTCTCTCTCTCTCTCTCTCTCTCTTTGCTATCTTCTCTCTCTCTCTCTGTCTCTCTCTTTCTTTTTTCTCTCTCTCTCTGTCTGTCTCTCTCTCTCTCTCTCGCTCTCTCTCTGTCTCTCCCTCAACCCCCTCCCCTCTCCATCCCTTCCGGTCCACTCCCCTCAGGTGTCTGGACATCCTGGAGCTATCGGAGAATGAGGGTCTGAGGAAGTTCCACTACCACACCCTGATGCTCTACTGTGCCCTCTGCGCATTGGGCAACACCCGTGTGGCACACGCCCTCTGCTCCCACCTCGACCAATCACAGCTGCTCTACACCATCGACAACCAATACCTGTCCGGCATGCTGAGAGAGGGATTCTATAATGTTCTTATGAGGTGGGTGTGGAGTTCATTGGTTGGTAGATGAGGGGTCTTTATAATGAACAGAATGTTAACCTACTATTTTATAGAAATCTGTTATTATGCTGATAATTGATTGGTTAAATGACTGACTGCTTAATTGATTGGTTGGTTGGTTGATATATTGATTTATTGCTGGTACCTACCACCAGCATCCACCTGGAGACAGCGAAAGAGGCTCGTCTGATGATGAACAACGAGTTTATTATCCCCGTGACTGATGAGACGCGCTCCATCAAGCTGTTCCCTGACGAGTCCAAGAGACACTCTCTACCCGGTGTAGGCCTCAGCACCTCGCTGAAACCACGCCTCAACTTCTCCCCTCTCTCCTTCATCACCACCAAGAAACAGCAGCACCTCCACAGGTCAGAGGTTAAACACTTTAACTCAACTTGCATAGTACTTTTCTATCAAGCTGTAATGCTTTCAGACTTCGGCTCACATACTATTTGAAATAATTTCAAATACTTCATCTTCGGCTTGATTGAGCTTGCCTGGCTTACTGGACCAATAGAATGGTGACAAAACTGTAAACCCCGCCCATCTGACGCTCTAGACAGACTTGAGCAAAACGCTCAAAGTATTTGAAAGATTCCGAACCCTATTTCTGTTACAGGTTTAGCTTTTTACCACTTTGACTTACGTTGTTATAGTGTTATACTTTCTAATGCCTCGGGTACGACAAATTAACTATCAATAAAATACCTTATTATAATGATTCCTCCAGTCCCCAGATCCCCCTGGGCATCCTGAAGGAGAAGGCCATCAGTATGCTGACTGAGGCGGTGCAGGGAGGAGGCAGTCACATCAGAGACCCAGTAGGGGGCAGTGTGGAGTACCAGTTTGTCCCCATCCTCAAGCTGATCGGGACTCTGCTGATCATGGGGGTACTCTCCAGCGAGGAGGTGAGGTTTAGATCAGTTGGTATGGTGTGTGAGTGTGGCGCTATAGCAACACCAGGGTCGTATTCACTATGACCGAAACGAAAGCAAACGGATTGGAACAGTTCTGTTCAGTGTGCGCTAATGAATACAACCCAGGGTGACGTATACAAAAAATGGATGTACTGCCTGTTGGATAAATATAGTGTCTGTTAAATGGTATATACAGATGTATAAACATAGTGTCTGTTAAATGGTATATACAGATGTATAAACATAGTGTCTGTTAAATGGTATATACAGATGTATAAACATAGTGTCTGTTAAATGGTATATACAGGTAACTGCCAAAATAAAGGAAACACCAACATAAAGTGTGTTAGTAGTGCATTGGGGCACCACGAGCCAAAACAGATTTAATGCACCTTGGTATATCTTCTACAAGTGTCTAGAACTCTATTGGAGGGATGTGACACCATTCTTCCACAAACAAAATTAGATAATTTGGTGTTTTGTTGATGGTGATGGAAAGCGGTGTCTCTGGTTCTGCTCCAGAACCTCTTAGAAGTGTTCAGTTGGGTTGAGATCTGGTGACTGAGACGGCCATGGCATATGGTTTACAACGTTTTCATGCCCATAAATCCATTCAGTGTCCGCTCTTGCCCTGTGGATGGGGGGCATTGTCGTTCTATGGGGGCATAGCCATGGTAGACAAAATAATGGCCTGCCCAGCACTTTTATACATCACCCTAAGAATGATGGGATGTTAATTGCTTAATTAACTCAGGAACCACTCGTGTGTGGAAGCACCTGCTTTCAATATACTTTGTATCCCTCATTCACTCAAGTGTTTCCTTTATTCTGGCAGTTACATGTATGGGATGTATATTTTAATTATGTGGGATGTTTTTTCATGTACTAGGTGAGGCTGATCCTGCTCCTCATTGACCCTAATGTGTTCGGGGAGCCGGAGGAGGAGGAGGTGACAGCATCAGCAGGAGGAGGAGAGAAGGAGGAGGTGAGCAGCAACGAGGAGAAGGCTGTGGAGGCTGGTGAGGAGGAGACCAAGGAGGTCAAACCGACCGTGAAGGGACTGCTGGAGAAGACACTGCCTGAGTCTGTCAAACGACAGGTAGGAGAGAGTGAGCGTTCGCACACACACACACACACACACACACACACAGTTTCTCAAACACTGGCAGAGTTGGCATTCAGTCCCAGGCGTTCTGTCCCAGGCGTTCAGTCCCAGGCGTTCAGTCCCAGTCGTTCAGTCCCATGTGTTAAGTCCCAGGTGTTAAGTCCCAGTCGTTCAGTCCCATGTGTTAAGTCCCAGGTGTTAAGTCCCAGCTAAATGGATTGTTAGGAAATTGATGCCAATAGTAAAGTGGCTGCAGTAGCGTTGAACAGTTTCGTGACCCCACAACAAGGTGGGTTTTTATATATTTATTTGTTTGACCATGAGGCTGAGGGAAACAGGTTTTATAGCTAATTTCCTACTATTCTACACATTTTGCCATGAGGCTGAGGGAAACAGGTTTTATAGCTAATTTCCTACTATTCTACACATTTTGCCATGAGGCTGAGAGAAACATGTTGCAGTGTTATAGCTAATTTCCTCTAATTGTAAAATGTAAAAAATAAAAAACAAAAATCTTGACTTATGACATGTTAATATACTTCCTGGGGGGGGGGCGCCCTCCGGTTGGAAACCCCTCCCCCCCCAAAACAACAAAAAAATAAGAATAATTGTGGGCCCCCCGCCTAGCGAGGGCTGCAGGGATGTGTGCTACTAAATCAAGTTGAATGTACCAGCAAAACTACTATCAGCAAAAACACCAACTAAACTGAATAACATTTTGGTGATCAGATTAAGCTATAATTGGTACATCACATGTAACAAAAGTAGTGTAGATGTGTAAATAACTATAAATAATGTGTAAATAACTATAGTACTGTACTGTATATGGAATACTGACTGACATACCCCTCTCTACTAGATGTTTGAACACCAACTGTATCTCTCTCCTGTCTACTAGATAATACTAACTTGTATTAAAAAGCAATTCACAACTCAATTCAGAATTGACCCTAAGCCTGTTGTGTACTGTACTACACGGTACTGTCCATGATCTAACATGATCTAACTCTCTCTCGTCTCTTCCTTATCGACTAGATGTGTGAGCTGCTGCACTACTTCTGTGACTGTGAGTTGAAGCAGCGTATCGAGGCCATCGTGTCCTTCTCGGACAGCTTCGTGTCCAAGCTGCAGTACAACCAGAAGTTCAGGTACAACGAGTTGATGTTGGCCCTCAACATGTCTGCTGCCATCACCGCCAAGAAGACCAAGGAGTTCAGATCCCCTCCTCAGGAACAGGTACTGTTCTCGTCTTTCTTGTACAACAACAAAAAACCTCCCGACATTCAACCATGTTGTTAAAGAAGAAGCAGTTGTTCTGTGTTTTGTTGATTATGATACTTTGTATCTAGTATCAGAAAAAAAAACTGTCATTCAACTATCTTGATAGAAATTTGAAAAAGGCAAAAAACTGCCATAAAATGCTGTAAGGTCACAGAAAGTAAAAACTTTAAAAACATTTCTGAAATGAAGGTTTCAAATTTCAAGCACAGCAAGAACCCCCCAAAATACCAAAAGTCAGGGCCCCGTTTGACCCTTCTAAAGCCTTAAATCAAGACAGACAGATGCCTCTGGTACTCGGATTCCCTGCCTGACCAAAATATCCCCCACAGGGTTTTCTCATTTTCACAACAACAGATGTTAGACTAATCTGTCTCAAACAACCCAGCCTCTTACAGTGGTCCCTGGTGGTGGCTATACTGATATGAGGTTCCTTCAGCTTGGGTGTTGAGTCGAACTGTAAATGATCTGTCGGGAATGCAGAAATATCTAACCCTGTGTCTGTGGTTTTGACTAACTTGCGAATGCAGCCAGCAGTTTAAAGCAGCAATATAACTTGTAAATGCATCTGAGGGTTGCTTTAGCAGGTTTGTCTTAGCAGGTGTGTCTTATTAGCAGGTGTGTCTTAGTAGGTGTGTCTTATTAGCAGGTGTGTCGTCTTAGCAGATGTGTCTTAGTAGGTGTGTCTAATTAGCAGGCGTGTCTCAGTAGGTGTGTCGTCTTAGCAGGTGTGTCTTATTAGCAGGTGTGTCTTAGTAGGTGTGTCTTATTAGCAGATGTGTCATCTTAGCAGGTGTGTCTTATTAGCAGGGGTGTCTTAGCGGGTGTGTCTTAGCAGGTGTGTCTTATTAGCAGGTGTGTCTTATTAGCGGGTGTGTCTTATTAGCTGGTGTGTCATATTAGCGGGTGTGTCTTATTTGCAGGGGTGTCTTAGCAGGTGTGTCTTAGCAGGTGTGTCATATTAGCAGGTGTGTCATATTAGCTGGTATGTCTTATTAGCAGGTGTGTCTTATTAGCTGGCGTGTCTTAGTGGGTGGGTGTCTTATTAGCAGGTGTGTCTTATTAGCAGGTGTGTCTTATTAGCAGGTGTGTCTTAGCAGGTGTGTCGCCTTAGCAGATGTGTCTTATTAGCAGGTGTGTCTTATTAGCAGATGTATCTTAGAAGGTGTGTCTTAGCAGGTGTGTCTTAGCAGATGTGTCTTATTAGCAGGTCTGTCTTATTAGCTGATGTGTCTTATCAGCAGGTGTCTTATTAGCAGGTGTGTCTTATTAACAGGTGTGTATTGGTAGATGTGTCTTATTAGCAGGTGTGTCTTATTAGCAGATGTGTCTTATTAGCAGGTGTGTCTTATTAGCTGGTGTGTCTTATCGGGTGTGCCTTAGCGGTTCTGTCTTATTAGCAGGTGTGTCTTAGTAGGTGTGTATTAGCAGGTGTGTCTTATTAGCAGGTGTGTCTTGGCAGGTGTGTCTTAGCAGGTGTGTTGGTAATGTTCAAATATCGTTCAAAGTTAAGTAGATCCAGCACACTTCACTTGCAAAGTGTCATGTTTGTACCTATATTTGTATATAACAGCAGGAGAAGCACAGAGGTAGTGGGGCTCTCAGATACTTAGAACCACTGATCTATGATCTATTAAACCTCCATGTAACTCTTTCTCTTTCCTCACTGTGCTTGGGAGCTGAGTAGAAGAACATTGGAGAGAGAAAGAGAGAGAACACCTCATACCAACACGATGATGAGCTCGCGCACACACACACACACACACACACACACACACACACACACACTGGCCAATGAGCTCCCCACTGTTCTCCTTTTCACACTTCTAATAACACTCTCCTACAGCTGCTAAGCCTATGCTGATCAATCTCTCTGCTGCTAGTTATCAAATACACTGATCTGTGTTTCAGAAACAAGATGTCTGACACTGAAATGGTCCTTCTGCTGTCCCCACATGAGAACCAATTTGAAGAACCCCTTTTGGTTTGAATGTAGAACCCTTTTTGGTTCCTTTCTACAGAGGGTTCTACATGGAACCCATAAGGGTTCTGGACGGAAACCAAAAAGGGTTCTACCTGGAACCAAAAATATTTCTCCAATGGGGACAGCCCAAGAACCCTTTTGGAACCCTTTTTTCTAAGAGTGTACTCACCAAGACCTCTTTCTTCGGGGATATATTTCATTTATTTATAATTATATGTTTTATTAAGAAACTGTAGTGCCAGAAATAGAATCAAAACACTGGTAACATCCTTGAAGCCCGGATCAGGGACTCAATTTAATTTACAGTGAGTCTTTTTTTTACAGTTAGCATATGCCTCTTCACATATAGCTAGCTACCTACCATCTGTTGTGTATGGTGGATTTTTCTAACCAAGTGAGAGAGACTTTGTAATTTCTTCAAACAATCATCTTTATTAATCAACATTGATTAATTATTACAATAATTAGACTGGTCAACCCAACTGTCTTGGGCCCGAGAGCCTACCCTTTACAGACCATGCTGTTTCTTATATAGCTGATACCAAGAATGCTCAGTGGCTGGTTCAACCCCTCCCCTATAGATTGGGAGGTGCACCATAAGCCACTTTGGGTTCATCCTGTGGTCATCTGCCTCTGGTGTCGTCTCCCAGGTGCCAGGATAATTAGGAATACTGAGACCTTTGTTCTGTTCCTCCAGGCTCTCTCTATCTCAGTGACACCCACCACATCTGATCATTGGAATGCCAGCTGTAGGTTTTTAGGCTCCTCTTGGTTTACACAGACATTTAATAGAACAGAAATGTCTTACTGTTTAGTTAAGTATATAATCGTCAAATATCCAACAAATATCAGGTAAATATGTTGTTTTGCTATGACAGGTGTATAGCAGGTGTAGAATGTCTCCTATCTCCTCATAGCATCCTCTATAAATTATGTTCCCAAGCTGGTGGTCTGGATGGTTTGACCAATCTCCTGGATCAAACAGATGTGATGTCATAGAGATCTAGGGGGAATCTCCTGGCCTGTCTGACTCACTGTAATGATGCTGTGGTGTAGGGATTGCCTCTCAGTTTCTCTGTCTGAGTCTCTCTCTGTGTGGATAGACTCTCGGTTTCTCTGTCTGAGTCTCTCTCTCTCTCGCAATCTCCGACTCTCTCCCCCTCCCTCCCACCATCTGTCCATATAGATCAACATCCTGTTAAACTTTGCTGCTGGGGAGGACTGTCCCTGTCCTGAAGAGATTCAGGAGGACCTCTACAAATTTCATGATGAGCTGAGACTGCACTGCGGTACAATGTTCACACGCACACCACACACATACATGGGAGCACATGCACGCAGGCACGCACGCACACACACACACACACACACACACACACACACACACACACACACACACACACACACACACACACACACACACACACACACACACACACACACACACACACACACACAGTTAAAAGACAAATCCTAACTTGAGATGCAGGCACATGCTGTAACTCACAGATTTCACATTGACATCAAATCAATACGTCATTTCAGTTATTCAGTCAAAAAGTCTCCTATATGACATGATGACTCTTGACTGGCATCAGTATCAATCAATAGGTTGACAGGTTCAAAAGTGATTGTATATGCTAACTGTAGTAATGAACTCTAGGTCTACATCAGTGCTCCTAAACCCTCTTCCTGGAGATCTACCGTCCTGTGGGGTGGACTGACTAACCTACAGGACAGTAGATCTCCAGGAAGAGGGTTGGACTGATAACCTACAGGACAGTCGATTTCCAGGAAGAGGGTTGGACTGAATACCTACAGCACAGTAGATCTCCTGGAAGAGGGTTGGACTGATAACCTACAAGACAGTAGATCTCCATGAAGAGGGTTGGACTGATAACCTACAGGACAGTAGATCTCCAGGAAGAGGGTTGGACTGAAAACCTACAAGACAGTAGATCTCCAGGAAGAGGGTCGGACTGATAACCTACTGGACAGTAGATCTCCAGGAAGAGGGTCGGTCGGACTGATAACCTACAGGACAGTAGATCTCCAGGAAGAGGGTCGGACTGACAACCTACAGGACAGTAGATCTCCAGGAAGAGGGTCGGACTGATAACCTACAGGACAGTAGATCTCCAGGAAGAGGGTCGGACTGATAACCTACAGGACAGTAGATCTCCAGGAAGAGGGTCGGACTGATAACCTACAGGACAGTAGATCTCCAGGAAGAGTGTTGGGCTGCCCAGGTCTACATGAACCTCTATGTCAAAATGTGATGGAGACATCTGAGTTTAAAATCATCCTCCCAGTCCTGCCCTTCATATTTGTTTCTGTCTCTGTCCCTGCAGGCATCCCGGTGGAGGAAGAGGAGGAGGAGGAAGACACGTCTATAAAGGGCCGTCTGCTGGCCATGCTCTATAAGATCAAGGGACCGCCCAAGAAACTAGAGGAGGAACCTACGGAGGAGGAACAGGCCGCTCCCAGTAAGATACTGTCTCTGTGTGAACCAAGACAACACATTAGCATAACAACATGCCACACGTATTCAGTCGGCTGTAACTGACTGGAAACACACTCATCACTCATCACTTATCTGATCGGATACGCCGATATTACGGTTGGACTGTGTGAAATGTTAATGCCTGGGGCACTTCAGTTCTACAATATTGAAGAGTTTAAAAAAAAATCTAAAAAATAAATGTCTTCTTCATTTTGACATCCCTGCAGGTCATAATCGGAATCTCATGTTAACCTCATACCTCACTAATGAAAGCAGATATTATCACTCCGTTTTGTTCCCCAACAACACTACAAAACACTAGAATAACATCCAGTCTGTTCTCAGTAGCTCACCAACAAACTCCTCTCACAACTCCACAGCACCAGTCCAGGAAGCTTCCTCCATTTAAAACAGAGGACACTTCCTCTCTGTTATTTAGCTGCACACAAAACCCTCATTAGCAGAGAAAACATCTACATACATGGCTCTGTTCATTTGTAGTCAGGCAGCGGAGTGTTTTTTTGGACAGCTTCACTTCTGAACCAGGAGTAGAACAGAGGTGTGTGTGTGTGTATGTGTTTGTGTGTGTGTGTGTGTGTGTGTGTCTGCGTGTGTGTGTGTGTGTGTGTGTGTGTGTGCGCGCTCTGTGACTGGGCTCCCAGGGTAGGGTTCTGTCTGCCAACCAGCTTTTATTCACACCAATTAGCCTGCTGTTACAGCTCAAACCATGCCACTGGAGATGGTGTCTGTTCGACCTCGAGTTCACTAAATGTACAAACTGGAAAAAAATCAAGCGGTAATTGTATATTTATTTTAGAAAATATTGTGAATAGTTTCTTTGTTTTTTTGTAGGTAGTTGTTTGTTTAGAGGTGTTTTTTGTTTGTTTTGTTTTTATAGTTATGAGCTTACTCTTGGTAAGTTCCTGGGGTTGGTTTCTGAAGTTGTGTGCTTTGCTTTTTTACCCTGATCAGTATACTTCCTTCTCAATCCAAAGTCAAGACTAACCTTGGTCCTTGGCGCTTCCCACCAGGGACCTACAAAAATGTCATGTACAGTACATAGCTACAGCTGTTGGTGTACCAGGAATAGACTGTTCAGTTTTCCCCCAGGCACTCCCTCCATAAGTTTTGAAGGACAAGCAGAAGTTACATACTTATTATCGAGGCAATCTATTGGAGAAAAAAAAAAGTCCAATATCTGTTGAGGGAGAGTTCTAATGACAACGTACTTAACATTCTTATCTAGTCCAGCCTCATCGACTTAATGAGAAAACATCACGTTTTAGATGAGGATGGAGGGGAATTCAGGGGGTTTAGGTAGGACGTCTACATTAGGTAGAGGAGAGGAGAGAGGGAGAGCGACAAAAGGAGAGGAGGGGGAGAGAGACAAGAGAAGAGGAGGAGAGGGGGAGAAACTAGAGGAGGGGAGGGGTAGGAGAGAGAGAGAGACAAAAGAAGAGGAGGAGAGGGGGAGAGACTAAACTAGAGGAGGGGAGGGGTAGGAGAGAGAGAGAGAGACAAAAGAAGAGGAGGAGAGGGGGAGAGAACTAGAGGAGGGGAGGGGTAGGAGAGAGAGAGAGACAAAAGAAGAGGAGTAGAGGGGGAGAGACAAAACTAGAGGAGGGGAGGGGTAGGAGAGAGAGAGAGACAAAAGAAGAGGAGTAGAGGGGGAGAGACAAAACTAGAGGAGGGGAGGGGTAGGAGAGAGAGAGAGACAAAAGAAGAGTAGAGGGGAGGAGAGGGGGAGAGAGACATGAGGAGGGGGAGGAGAGGAGGAGAGAGACAACTAGAGGAGGGGTAGGAGAGAGAGACAAAAGAAGAGTAGAGGGGAGGAGAGGGGGAGAGAGACATGAGGAGGGGGAGGAGAGGAGGAGAGAGACAACTAGAGGAGGGGTAGGAGAGAGAGACAAAAGAAGAGTAGAGGAGGGGAGGAGAGGGGGAGAGAGACATGAGGAGGGGGAGGAGAGGAGGATCGAGACAAAAGAAGAGTAGAGGAGGAGAGAAAAGGGGAGTGTTTAAAAGCTTGCGTGCATATGTGTATATTTATTGACTTGACCCAAGAATATAATAACATATCACAGTGAACCTTCTGACTGCTCTATCACCTGGCCATCATGACTAACAACTACTGCTCTCCCTCCCCCACACACTAATTACTGACGCCAACCATTACGTTGCTGTTAATTAGTTATTGATTGCCATAATCAATTGATTGCCATAATGCATCTATCTATTTATCCTGCTACTAGTCTCTAGTACTCTTGTTTACATGTATATACTATCATTAGTATTTATATATTCCTGCTGCCAGTCACTTTTCATCCCTGTGTACCTGTATATCCGCCTACACTGACACTCTTACTAACACCCACACACTAACACCCACACACTAGCGCCCATGCACTAACACCCATGCACCCACACACTAACAGCCGCACACTAACACCCACACACCAACACCCACACACTAACACCCACACACTAACACCCACACACTAACACCCACACACGTACACCCACACACTAACACCCACACACTAGCGCCCACACACTAACACCCACACACGTACACCCACACACTAACAGCCACACACTAACACCCACACACTAACACCCACACACTAACAGCCACACACTAACAGCCACACACTAACAGCTACACACTAACAGCCACACACTAACAGCCACACACGTACACCCACACACCAACACCCACACACTAGCGCCCACACACTAACACCCACTCACTAACACCCACACACTAACAGCCACACACTAACAGCCACACACTAACACCCACACACTAACACCCACACACGTACACCCACACACTAACACCCACACACTAGCGCCCACACACTAACACCCACACACGTACACCCACACACTAACAGCCACACACTAACACCCACACACTAACACCCACACACATACACCCACACACCAACACCCACACACTAACAGCCACACACTAACACCCACACACTAACACCCACACACTAACACCCACACACTAACACCCACACACTAACACCCACACACTAACACCCACACACTAACACCCACACACTAACAGCCACACACTAACACCCACACACTAACACCCACACTAACACCCCCACACCCCCACACTAACACCCACACACTAGCACCCGCACATTGGCACTCACACATGAACACCCACACACTAACACCCACACACTAACACCCACACACTAACACCCACACACTAACAGCCACACACTAACACCCACACACTAACAGCCACACACTAACACCCACACACTAACACCCACACGTCCACACACTAACACCCCCACACCCCCACACTAACACCCACACACTAGCACCCGCACATTGGCACTCACACATGAACACCACACACTAACACCCACACACTAACACCCACACACTAACACCCACACACTGACACCCACACACTGACCCCCACACACTGACCCCCACACACCAACCCCCACACACTAACATCCTCACACGGACACCCGCACACCCACACACTAACATCCTCACACGGACACCCGCACACCCACACACTAACACCCACACGCTGACACCCACACACCCACACACTGACGCCCATGCACTAGCACACTAACACCCACACACCCACACATCCACACACTAACACCCACACACGTACACCCACACGTCCACACACTGACACCCCCACACTAACACCCACACACTAACACCCACACACTAACACCCACACATTAACACCCACCCACTGACACCCGCACATCCATACACTAACGCCCACACACTAACGCCCGCACACCCACACACTAACACCCATGCACTAGCACCCGTACACTAACACCCACACACCCACACATCCACACACTAACACCCACACACTAACACACACACACTAACACCCACACACTAACACACACACACTAACACCCACACACGAACACCCACACACTAGTAGAATGGCGCTGGAGAGGATGGCTGAGGTTTTACGTGCCTCTAAACAACTGTGGTTTTTTGTTAGTTTGTTTGCGTTGTTTGCAACGTATTTTTTTACTTATTTTGTACATGATGTTTCTGCTACCGTCTCTTATGACCGAAAATAACTTCTGTACATCAGAACAGCGATTACTCACAACGAACTGGAAGAAGCTTTTTCCTTTAGTCTCCTGGGACTAAACACCTCCCTCTGCAAATAGATCCTGGACTTCCTGATGGTCCGCCCCCAGGTGGTAATGGTAGGCAACAATACGTCTGCCACACTGATCCTCAACACTGGGGCCCCTCAAGGGTGTGTACTTATTCCCCTCCTGTACTCCCTGTTCACCCACGACTACGTGGCCAAACACAACTCCAACACCATCATGACGTCACAACAGTGGTAGGCCTGATCACCGACAACGATGAGACAGCCTATAGGGAGGAGGTCAGAGACCTGGTAGTGTGATGCCAGGACAACAACCTCTCCCTCAATGTGAGCAAGACAAAGGAGCTGAATGTGGACAACAGGACAAGGCGGGCCGAACAGGCCCCCATTAACATTAACAGGGCTGTAGTGGAGCAGGTCGAGAGTTTCAAGTTCCTTGCAAAAGTATTCATCCCCTTTGGCGTTTTTCCTATTTTGTTGCATTACAACCTTTAATTTAATTGGACTTTTATTTGGATTTGATGTAATGGACGTACACAAAATAGTACAAATTGGTGAAGTGAAATTTAAAAAATTACTTGATTCAAAAAATTCTAAAACAATAAAAAACTGAAAAGTGGTTTGTGCATATATATTCACCCCCTTTGCTATGAAGCCCCTAAATAAGATCTGTTGCAATCAATTACCTTCAGAAGTGACATGATTAGTAAATAAAGTCCACCTGTGTGCAATCTAAGTGTCACTTGATCTGTCACATGATCTCAGTATATATACACCTGTTCTGAAAGGCACCGGAGTCTGCAACACCACTAAGCAAGGGGCACCACAAAGCAAGCAGCACCATGAAGACCAAGGAGCTCTCCAAACAGGTCAGGGACAAAGTTGTGGAGAAGTACAGATCAGGGTTGGGTCATAAAAAAATATCAGAAACTTTGAACATCCCACGGAGCGCCATTAAATCCATGATTAAAAAATGGAAAGAATATGGCACCACAACAAACCTGCCAAGAGATGGCCGCCCACCAAAACTCACGGACCAGGCAAGGAGGGCATTAATCAGAGAGGCAACAAAGAGACCAAAGACAAGCCTGAAGGAGCTGCAAAGCCTCACTGCTGAGATTGGAGTATCTGTCCATAGGACCACTTTAAGCCGTACACTTCATAGAGCTGGGCTTTACGGAAGAATAGCCAAAAAAAAGCCATTGCTTAAAAAACTAAATTGAAGGAAAGATGGATGGCGCTAAATACAGGGAAATTCTTGGAGGAAACCTGTTTCAGTCTTTCAGAGATTTGAGACGGACGGAGGTTCACTTTCCAGCAGGACAATGACCCTAAGCATACTGCTAAAGCAACACTTGAGTGGTTTAAGGGGACACATTTAAATATCTTGGAATGGCCTAGTCAAATCCCAGACCTCAATCTAATTGAGAATCTGTGGTATGACTTAAAGATTACTGTTTACCAGCAGAACCCATCCAACTTGAAGGAGCTGGAGCAGTTTTGCCTTTAAGTATGGGCAAAAATCCCAGTGGCTAGATGTGCCAAGCTTATGGAGACAAACCCCAAGAGACTTGCAGCTACAATTGCTGCAGAAGGTGGCTCTACAAATTATTGACTTTGGGGGAGTGAATATTTATGCACGCTCAAGTTTTCAGTTTTTGTTGTCTTATTTCTTGTAATGTTTCACAATAAAACATATTTTGAATCTTCAAAGTGGTAGGCATGTAGTGTAAATCAAATGATACAAACCCCCCCAAAAATCTATTTTAATTCCAGGTTGTAAAGGCAACAAAATAGGAAAAATGCCAAGGGGGGTGAATTATTTCGCAAGCCACTGTATCTACCTCAATACTCCAGTATCCCTGCCTACATGTACATATCCACCTCAATACTCCAGTATCCCTGCCTACATGTACATATCCACCTCAATACTCCAGTATCCCTGCCTACATGTACATATCCACCTCAATACTCCAGTATCCCTGCCTACATGTACATATCCACCTCAATACTCCAGTATCCCTGCCGACATGTACATATCCACCTCAATATTTCAGTATCCCTGCCGACATGTACATATCCACCTCAATATTTCAGTATCCCTGCCTACATGTACATATCCACCTCAATACTCCAGTATCCCTGCCTACATGTACATATCTACCTCAATATTTCAGTATCCCTCCCGACATGTACATATCCACCTCAATACTCCAGTATCCCTGCCTACATGTACATATCCACCTCAATACTCCAGTATCCCTGCCTACATGTACATATCCACCTCAATACTCCAGTATCCCTGCCTACATGTACATATCCACCTCAATACTCCAGTATCCCTGCCTACATGTACATATCCACCTCAATACTCCAGTATCCCCTCACATTGAACATTTGGTACTGGCTTTGACCCTTATTTCTCATTAGTTATACTATTTGGAATACTGCACTGTTGGGTAGGGCGTGCAAGTTAAGCATTTCGTTGTACGTGTGTGTGTGTGTGTGTGTGTGTGTGTGTGTGTGTGTGTGTGTGTGTGTGACAAATCCAACTTGAAACTTGACTCAGCTGATCAGTAGAACTACATCCTTCTACCAACCCTGGAAATTACACATTTTATAATGTCCTGCCTCTTCCCTCGACTTTGGAAAAAAAAACATTTGTTTCAGTTAAATCTACACTCAAAGAAAAAAGGTTTCCAAAAGGGTTATTTGTCTGTCCCCATAGGAGAACCTTTTGAATAATAATGTTGGTTTCCATGTAGATCCCTCTGAAGAAAGGGTTCTTCATGGAACCCAAAAGGGTTATTTGTCTGTCACCATAGGAGAACCCTTTGAATAATAATGTTGGTTTCCATGTAGATCCCTCTGTAGAAAGGGTTCTTCATGGAACCCAAAAGGGTTATTTGTCTGTCCCCATAGGAGAACCCTTTGAATAATAATGTTGGTTTCCATGTAGATCCCTCTGTAGAAAGGGTTCTTCATGGAACCCAATAGGGTTATTTGTCTGTCCCCATAGGAGAACCCTTTGAATAATAATGTTGGTTTCCATGTAGATCCCTCTGAAGAAAGGGTTCTTCATGGAACCCAAAAGGGTTATTTGTCTGTCCCCATAGGAGAACCCTTTGAATAATAATGTTGGTTTCCATGTAGATCCCTCTGAAGAAAGGGTTCTTCATGGAACCCAAAAGGGTTCTTCAAAAGGTTATTTAATGGGACAGCCAAAGAACTGTTCTAGTTTCTATACAGCATGTTTTTTGTCTAAGAGTGTACACACCTTGGCCGCATTGGATCTTACAGACCCCCCCCTCCGCAATTTTTATTTATTTATTTTGAGTTGCATTTTGTTTGTAGCTTAACATAATAACTGAGAGACAGACTATTATCAATCTTTCTTGGATGGGCATGATGAGGAGGACTGCAGCTCTATCTCCACGGTTCATCTGTATGCACACATAGTCGTCACCTCTTCCCCCAGCCTAATCAACCACTGATTCCCCATGGCAGAAGTACAGCCATTTTCTTAAAGCAAATGGCATATTGCAAAAATAGGAGCCCTAGAGAGTAAAAGAGTTGTAACTCACAGGATGTGGAGAATACACATATTGACTAGATTTGAAATAGTAATTAGTTCCTCCTTTCTCCAGCCAACCTGAAGGACAACGGCTAGCTGGGCTCAGACATGCACTGTATCTATCTATAATGTCTGTATGTTTAAAACTCTGGTATCTCCCCTCAGTCAACCTTAAGGAGTTGATCAGCCAGACCATGGCTAGCTGGGCTCAGGAGTGCAGCGTCCAGGACCCAGAGCTGCTGTTACTACTGTATGATTAAAGAGATAACACACACTCTTGGTATCTCCCCTCAGCCAACCTGAAGGAGTTGATCAGCCAGACCATGGCTAGCTGGGCTCAGGAGTGCAGCATCCAGGACCCAGAGCTGGTTCGTGTGATGTTCAGCCTGCTGAGACGTCAGTACGACGGCATCGGAGCGCTGCTCAGGGCCATGAAGAAGAGTATGTACATGATCCTTGTGTCACGTCAATTGAGTGACACCGAGACTGATTCTGATAGTTTGACCTAATCGTTATATTTTACTATTTTGTTGTTCATCTGTCATAAGACAATTGCAGTTAAACACAGCCAAAGCCATACAGATTGTAAATATAACTTTAGTCTCTTACCATTACCAGGTTACACCATCTCTGCTGTGTCAGTACAGAACTGTCCAGTTTAACTTTAGTCTCTTACTGTTACCAGGTTACACCATCTCTGCTGTGTCAGTACAGAACTGTCCAGTTTAACTTTAGTCTCTTACTGTTACCAGGTTACACCATCTCTGCTGTGTCAGTACAGAACTGTCCAGTTTAACTTTAGTCTCTTACTGTTACCAGGTTACACCATCTCTGCTGTGTCAGTACAGGACTGTGTCAACCTCCTGGCCTCTCTGGGCCAGATCAGATCACTACTGTCTGTACGCATGGGGAAAGAAGAGGAGAAACTCATGATCGACGGACTGGGGTAAGAGAGGAGTGGAGGGTATGTGTGTGTGTGCATTTAATATTACTGTAGTGATCCATACATCTACAGTACTGCTCAATGCACACACACTAAGGTTGTTTGATCTGGTTTAGTTCAACTATAAAACAACTGTTAGCTCAGATAATTAGCTGGCCTCTGTGTATTTACAGTGACATCATGAACAACAAGGTGTTCTACCAGCACCCCAACCTAATGAGAGTCCTGGGGATGCATGAGACTGTCATGGAGGTGATGGTCAACGTGCTGGGAGGAGACAAGTCACAGGTACTGTAGCTCATTAGTCTAAAGATGAGACAAGTCACAGGTACTGTAGCTCATTAGTCTAAAGAGGAGACAAGTCACAGGTACTGTAGCTCATTAGTCTAAAGAGGAGACAAGTCACAGGTACTGTAGCTCATTAGTCTAAAGAGGAGACAAGTCACAGGTACTGTAGCTCATTAGTCTAAAGAGGAGACAAGTCACAGGTACTGTAGCACATTAGTCTAAAGAGGAGACAAGTCACAGGTACCGTGGCTCATTAGTCTAAAGATGAGACAAGTCACAGGTACTGTAGCTCATTAGTCTAAAGAGGAGACAAGTCACAGGTACTGTAGCTCATTAGTCTAAAGAGGAGACAAGTCACAGGTACTGTAGCTCATTAGTCTAAAGAGGAGACAAGTCACAGGTACTGTAGCTCATTAGTCTAAAGAGGAGACAAGTCACAGGTACTGTAGCTCATTAGTCTAAAGAGGAGACAAGTCACAGGTAATGTAGCTCATTAGTCTAAAGAGGAGACAAGTCACAGGTACCGTAGCTCATTAGTCTAAAGAGGACACAAGTCACAGGTACCGTAGCTCATTAGTCTAAAGAGGAGACAAGTCACAGGTACTGTAGCTCATTAGTCTAAAGAGGAGACAAGTCACAGGTACTGTAGCTCATTAGTCTAAAGAGGAGACAAGTCACAGGTACTGTAGCTCATTAGTCTAAAGAGGAGACAAGTCACAGGTACTGTAGCTCATTAGTCTAAAGAGGAGACAAGTCACAGGTACCGTAGCTCATTAGTCTAAAGAGGAGACAAGTCACAGGTACCGTAGCTCATTAGTCTAAAGAGGAGACAAGTCACAGGTACTGTAGCTCATTAGTCTAAAGAGGAGACAAGTCACAGGTACTGTAGCTCATTAGTCTAAAGAGGAGATAAGTCACAGGTACCGTAGCTCATTAGTCTAAAGAGGAGATAAGTCACAGGTACTGTAGCTCATTAGTCTAAAGAGGAGATAAGTTACAGGTACTGTAGCTCATTAGTCTAAAGAGGAGACAAGTCACAGGTACTGTAGGTCATTAGTCTAAAGAGGAGATAAGTTACAGGTACTGTAGCTCATTAGTCTAAAGAGGAGACAAGTCACAGGTACTGTAGGTCATTAGTCTAAAGAGGAGACAAGTCACAGGTACCGTAGCTCATTAGTCTAAAGAGGAGATAAGTCACAGGTACTGTAGCTCATTAGTCTAAAGAGGAGACAAGTCACAGGTACCGTAGCTCATTAGTCTAAAGAGGAGATAAGTCACAGGTACTGTAGCTCATTAGTCTAAAGAGGAGACAAGTCACAGGTACTGTAGCTCATTAGTCTAAAGAGGAGACAAGTCACAGGTACTGTAGCTCATTAGTCTAAAGATATATTCTCTTCTCGTCTAGTTAAAGTACTGGACTTATGTGAATACATTAAGATATAAACGGGAACATAGATACATTCAATATAATTCATGAGTTGAATCAAAATGCTTAAAACCTTTCTCATCAAATAAAGCTTTTTTTAAATAGCACATTTCAGACACGAATGCAACACAATGCGCTTCACAAAAATAAATTAATAAACAATGAAAATAAAATACAAATATTAACCACACAAGAAAAATAAGAAGATGAAAAAACTAAAGAATAACAATTTAAAACTAAAAGGCAAAAAAATAAAAAAAATATCCCCGAGGAAAAAGGTGTGTTTTAAGATCTGTTTGAAAATGTCCACAGTTTCGTCCCCCCTCAGGTTCTCTGGCAGCTATTCCAGAGGCTGGGGGCATAGTAACTAAAGGCTGGGGGCATAGTAACTAAAGGCTGGGGGCATAGTAACTAAAGGCTGGGGGCATAGTAACTACAAGCTGGGGGCATAGTAACTAAAGGCTGGGGGCATAGTAACTAAAGGCTGGGGGAATAGTAACTAAAGGCTGGGGGAATAGTAACTAAAGGCTGGGGGAATAGTAACTAAAGGCTGGGGGCATAGTAACTAAAGGCTGGGGACATAGTAACTAAAGGCTGGCGGCATAGTAACTAAAGGCTGGGGGCATAGTAACTAAAGGCTGGGGGCATAGTAACTAAAGGCTGGGGGCATAGTAACTAAAGGCTGGGGGCATAGTAACTAAAGGCTGGGGGCATAGTAACTAACGGCTGGGGGCATAGTAACTAAAGGCTGGGGGCATAGTAACTAAAGGCTGGGGGCATAGTAACTAAAGGCTGGGGGCATAGTAACTAACGGCTGGGGGCATAGTAACTAAAGGCTGGGGGCATAGTAACTAACGGCTGGGGGCATAGTAACTAAAGGCTGGGGGCATAGTAACTAAAGGCTGGGGGCATAGTAACTAAAGGCTGGGGGCATAGTAACTAAAGGCTGGGGGCATAGTAACTAAAGGCTGGGGACATAGTAACTAAAGGCTGGGGACATAGTAACTAAAGGTTGTCTCTCCATGCGTCTTGGTCCCCCTCAGGTTCTCTGGCAGGTTATTCCAGGGGCTGGGGGCATAGTAACTAAAGGCTGTCTCTCCATGCCTCTTGGTCCCCCTCAGGTTCTCTAGCAGGCTACTCCAGAGGCTGGGGACATAGTAACTAAAGGCTGGGGGCATAATAACTAAAGGCTGGGGACATAGTAACTAAAGGCTGTCTCTCCATGCGTCTTGGTCCCCCTCAGCTTTTCTGACCGGCTATTCCAGAGGCTGGGGGTATAATAACTAAAGGCAGGGGGCATAATAACTAAAGGCAGGGGCACAGTAACTAAAGGCTGGGGGCATAGTAACTAAAGGCTGGGGGCATAGTAACTAAAGGCTGGGGGCATAGTAACTAAAGGCTGGGGGAATAGTAACTAAAGGCTGGGGGCATAGTAACTAAATGCTGGGGGCATTGTAACTAAATGCTGGGGGCATAGTAACTAAAGGCTGGGGGCATAGTAACTAAATGCTGGGGGCATAATAACTAAAGGCAGGGGGCATAGTAACTAAAGGCTGGGGGCACAGTAACTAAAGGCTGGGGGAATAGTAACTAAAGGCTGGGGGCATAGTAACTAAAGGCTGGGGGCATAGTAACTAAATGCTGGGGGCATAATAACTAAAGGCTGGGTGCATAGTAACTAAATGCTGGGGGCATTGTAACTAAATGCTGGGGGCATAGTAACTAAAGGCTGGGGGCATAGTAACTAAATGCTGGGGGCATAATAACTAAAGGCAGGGGGCATAGTAACTAAAGGCTGGGGGCATAATAACTAAAGGCTGGGGGAATAGTAACTAAAGGCTGGGGGCATAGTAACTAAAGGCTGGGGGCATAGTAACTAAAGGCTGTCTCTCCATGCCTCTTGGTCCTAGGCTTTGGGGTAGTTAAAAGCCTAGTGGCAGAGGACCTGAGGGACCTACTGGGTACATAGCTTAAAAGCATGTCTGATATGTATTGTAGTGCACAATAGTGGATTGATTTAAAACCAATAGAAGAGTCTTAAAACTCACAGACAGCCAGTGCAGAGACTTTAAAACTGATAATGTAATGTGTGCTCTCTGTCTGGTCTTGGTCAGAACCCGAGCTGTAGCATTCTCTATGATTTCTAGTTGACCAATGGCTTTCTTGGGTAGACCAGACAGGAGAGTATTTCAGTAGTCAAGCCTGCTTGTAAATAAAGCATGGTTGAGTCTCTCTGTATCAGCCTGAGAAACAGTGGCACCTAAGATTACGGTCCGTGTACATTTTGATCCTTTGTTTCCCGAATGAAAACGGTACAGTCGGGAAGTGAAAATGTCCGGTTGACCCGTTTTTGAATAAAACGTTTTAATAAAAATGCTTGTTTTTACATATAAAACCGAAAAACATCTTGATATTTCGCTGTTCAAATCTAGGTGGGGTTAAATGTGGAATGCCTGGTCAAGTACACAGCTAACACTTCCTGTCCTTTCAAAGTAGGAGGCAACCTTTCTAACTCCAGTCTATGAAGCTATGAATCTATTATCTATTCATGAATTGATTAATAGCTGCCCATACCATAACACAGTGCCAAGATATATTATTATATACAGTGCCTTGCGAAATTATTCGTCCCCCTTGAACTTTGCGACCTTTTGCCACATTTCAGGCTTCAAACATAAAGATATAAAACTGTATTTTTTTGTGAAGAATCAACAACAAGTGGGACACAATCATGAAGTGGAACGACATTTATTGGATATTTCAAACTTTTTTAACAAATCAAAAACTGAAAAATTGGGCGTGCAAAATTATTCAGCCCCCTTAAGTTAATACGTTGTAGCGCCATCTTTTGCTGCGATTACAGCTGTAAGTCGCTTGGGGTATGTCTCTATCAGTTTTGCACATCGAGAGACTGACATTTTTTCCCATTCCTCCTTGCAAAACAGCTCGAGCTCAGTGAGGTTGGATGGAGAGCATTTGTGAACAGCAGTTTTCAGTTCTTTCCACAGATTCTCGATTGGATTCAGGTCTGGACTTTGACTTGGCCATTCTAACACCTGGATATGTTTATTTTTGAACCATTCCATTGTAGATTTTGCTTTATGTTTTGGATCAGTCTTGTTGGAAGACAAATCTCCGTCCCAGTCTCAGGTCTTTTGCAGACTTCATCAGGTTTTCTTCCAGAATGGTCCTGTATTTGGCTCCATCCATCTTCCCATTAATTTTAACCATCTTCCCTGTCCCTGCTGAAGAAAAGCAGGCCCAAACTATGATGCTGCCACCACCATGTTTGACAGTGGGGATGGTGTGTTCAGCTGTGTTGCTTTTACGCCAAACATAACGTTTTGCATTGTTGCCAAAAAGTTCACATTTGGTTTCATCTAACCAGAGCACCTTCTTCCACATGTTTGGTGTGTCTCCCAGGTGGCTTGTGGCAAACTTTAAACGACAATTTTTATGGATATCTTTAAGAAATGGCTTTCTTCTTGCCACTCTTCCATAAAGGCCAGATTTGTGCAATATACAACTGATTGTTGTCCTATGGACAGAGTCTCCCACCTCAGCTGTAGATCTCTGCAGTTCATCCAGAGTGATCATGGGCCTCTTGGCTGCATCTCTGATCAGTCTTCTCCTTGTATGAGCTGAAAGTTTAGAGGGACGGCCAGGTCTTGGTAGATTTGCAGTGGTCTGATACTCCATTTCAATATTATCGCTTGCACAGTGCTCATTGGGATGTTTAAAGCTTGGGAAATCTTTTTGTATCCAAATCCGGCTTTAAACTTCTTCACAACAGTATCTGTGTATAGTGTGTATAGTGTGTTCCTCAGTATAGTGTGTTCCTCGTTCTTCATGATGCTCTCTGCGCTTTTGACGGACCTCTGAGACTATCACAGTGCAGGTGCATTTATACGTAGACTTGATTACACACAGGTGGATTGTATTTATCATCATTAGTCATTTAGGTCAACATTGGATCATTCAGAGATCCTCACTGAACTTCTGGAGAGAGTTTGCTGCACTGAAAGTAAAGGGGCTGAATAATTTTGCACGCCCAATTTTTCAGTTTTTGATTTGTTAAAAAAGTTTGAAATATCCAATAAATGTCGTTCCACTTCATGATTGTGTCCCACTTGTTGTTGATTCTTCACAAAAAAATACAGTCTTTATGTTTGAAGCCTGAAATGTGGCAAAAGGTCGCAAAGTTCAAGGGGGCCGAATACTTTCGCAAGGCACTGTATTATATGTTTTATTATAATTTTTTCCAAGTGATAGGACTACTGTTTGTCTGGGAAGAATCCAAGGAGATCCCAAGGGCATCCCAAGGAGATCCCAAGGAGATCCCAAGGAGATCCAAATAGCTGTGATGTTAACAGCCATACAGGCGCTGTACTGTCAGGTTTATCTGTAACATGATCCCAGGAAAGTCAGTATGTTGAGCCCTAGCTATCAGCACATATAGGGATCCTACCCAAGATCAACCACTCAGTACCCAGAAGGAGAGAGTAAGGAGATACAGGGGAGTTTGACAGGACATGTAAGGGGGTAAGGGTAGGTAGAGGGGTGCTGGAGGGGAATGTCCAGGAGAGGATTGGAGGGGGTACAGGTCTGGTAATGTGATGTGAGGGGTAGAGGAGCAGGGACTCTCATGCCAGTCCTTTTTGGGGTGTGCAATAAGACTGGGGTATGATTTAATACTGTCTGTGTGTGCCAACAGCCAAGCATGAGCTGAACAATGCCATGCATCCCCAGACAGCCTGAGTGACAGACAAACAGACCTACCGCAAGCCGTCAACATAAGATAACATAAGAAGAACAATATATTTTTTTTCTGTCATAACAAATAGACTAATAATGTAATATTCTATACTGAACAAAAATTATTTTTTAACTCAACATGCAACAATTTCAACGATTTTACTGAATTACAGTTCATATAAGGAAATGAGTCAATTGAAATGCACTGTAAAGTCATTATGCCCTAATCTATGGATTTCACATGACTGGGCAGGGGCGCAGCCACGGGTGGGCCTGGGAGGGCATATGAATGAGTTTTTCGCCACAAAGGGCATTATTACAGACAGAAATACTCCCCAGTTTCATCAGCTCTCCATGTGGCTGGTCTCAGATGATCCTACAGGTGAAGAAGCCAGATATGGAGGTCCTGGGCTGGCGTGGTTACATGTGGTTTGTGGTTGTGAGACCGGGGGGACCAACTGCCAAATTCTCCAAAATGACGTGGGAGGCAGATTATGGTAGAGAAATAAACATTAATTTCTCTGGCAACAGCTCTGGTGGACATTTCTGCAGTCAGCATGCAAGTTGCACGCTCCTTCAAAACTTGAAAGATCTGTGACATTGTGTTGTGTGACAAAAAAAGGCACATTTTAAAGTGGCCTTTTATTGTCCCCAGCACAAGGTGCACCTGTGTAATGATCTTGCTGTTTAATCAGCTTCTTGATATGCCACACCTGTCAGGTGGATGGAATATCTTGGCAAAGGAGAAATGCTCACTAACAGGGACGTATTGTGAAGGAAATTAACAGATTTGAGAGAAATAAGGTTTGTGTGCGAATGGAACATTTCTGGGATCTTTTATTTCAGTTCATGAAATATGGGACCAACACTTTACATGTTGCATTTATAGTTTTGTTCAGTATATTATATGGTTAAAAGTTGTGTTTCCCTCTCTCTTTTTAGGAGATAGCCTTCCCCAAGATGGTTGCCAGCTGCTGTCGGTTCCTGTGTTACTTTTGTCGTATCAGCCGACAGAACCAGAAGGCCATGTTTGACCATCTCAGCTACTTACTGGAGAACAGCTCTGTCGGACTGGGTGGGTAACAGGAGAGAGGGGAAGGTGGCTCGGAGGGAGGGAGGGAGGGAGGGAGGGAGGGAGGGTACCCCAGCAGCCTACTGGGGAACAGCTCTTTCGGACTGGGTGGGTAACAGGAGAGAGGGGAAGGTGGCTCGGAGAGAGAGAGAGGGGGGCGGGGAGGAGTGAAGGAAGGAGCGAATGAAGGAAGGCGAGAGAGAGAGAGAGAGACAGAGAGAGAGAGGGCACCCCAGCAGCCTACTGAAGAACAGCAGAGTTGGACTGCTCTGTCACTGTTCTCCTAACAAGAAGGGTATGCATTAGGGCATAGTGAGAGAGGACATACATATGTAAGAGAGGAGAGAGGGAATGGTGGCAGAGAGAGAGACAGTGCACAGAAAACAAACACCAGCAGTATGGGCTTGGCCTGGGTTATCGGCCTGGCCTGGGTTATGGACCTGACCTGGGTTATTGGCCTGGTCTGGGTTATCGGCCTGGTCTGGGTTATCGGCCTGACCTGGGTTATCGGCCTGACCTGGGTTATGGTCCTGACCTGGGTTATGGGCTTGGCCTGGGTTATCGGCCTGGTCTGGGTTATGGACCTGACCTGGGTTATGGGCCTGACCTGGGTTATCGGCCTGACCTGGGTTATGGACCTGGTCTGGGTTATGGTCCTGACCTGGGTTATGGGCTTGGCCTGGGTTATCGGCCTGGTCTGGGTTTTGGACCTGACCTGGGTTATGGGCTTGGCCTGGGTTATCGGCCTGATCTGGGTTACGGACCTGACCTGGGTTATGGGCTTGGCCTGTGTTATCGGAAAGGTCTGGGTTATGGACCTGACCTGGGTTAGTAATAATGTGTACACTGTCCCCTCTGTTTGTGGGACAAAACACTGCATGAGCTCTGTCTCCCCCTAGGAGCTCTGGGACAGAGGAGACAGAGGGGAGGAATGGTGCTGAGACAATGACAATCAGATAGCGGGTGACAGAGAGTGGGAGAAGAAACACTCTGTTCTGTTGTTCCTGCTAGCAAGGCAAAGGAGGGAGAGTTAGAAGTATAGAGAGAGGAGAGAAGTGATGGAATGAGAGAATGAGAGGGCACAGTTTGGCTTTTGTCCCTGGGGCTGGTGCAGTGACTGGGGCTGGGCTGTGACTGGGACTGGGTCTGGGGCAGTGACAGGGGTAGTGACTGGGGTTTTGACTGTCCCTTTTACTAGGGGACTCAGCTGTCCCCTTCACTAGGGGACTCAGCTGTCCCCTTCACTAGGGGACGCAGCTGTCCCTTTCACTAGGGGACTCAGCTGGACTCATATGTCCCCTTCACTAGGGGGCTCAGCTGTCCCCTTCACTAGGGGACTCAGCTGTCCTCTTCAATAGAGGAGACTGACAAACAGGTAGAGGACAGAGGGATTAAGATGTCAAAGAGAGAGTGATGGAGAAGGGAAGGTGAGAGAGAGATGGAGAAGGGAAGGTGAGAGAGTGATGGAGAAGGGAAGGTGAGAGAGAGATGGAGAAGGGAAGGTGAGAGAGAGATGGAGAAGGGAAGGTGAGAGAGAGATGGAGAAGGGAAGGTGAGAGAGAGATGGAGAAGGGAAGGTGAGAGAGTGATGGAGAAGGGAATGTGAGAGAGAGATGGAGAAGGGAAGGTGAGAGAGTGATGGAGAAGGGAAGGTGAGAGAGTGATGGAGAAGGGAAGGTGAGAGAGAGATGGAGAAGGGAAGGTGAGAGAGAGATGGAGAAGGGAAGGTGAGAGAGTGATGGAGAAGGGAGGGTGAGAGAGTGATGGAGAAGGGAAGGTGAGAGAGAGATGGATAAGGGAAGGTGAGAGAGAGATGGGAAAAGGTAGCATAGAGAGCAATCAAGAAAGGGAGAGATGGAGAGAAGGAGATCTGGAATGAAAGAGAGAGCGAGAGGGATAGAGAGGACAGGGTGATGGGGTTATTTAGGGATGCAGTGCATAGGGTGATGACTCACTAGGGTTGGACTGTGAGGAATAGCTGCTGACCTTACTGTGAGTGATAGGAGATGTGAGTGATAGGAGATGTCTCATTCTCAAGATCATAGCACGTAATGGGCACATACAAATCACCCTCATATACTATTCTCTATGCAAATCACCCTCATATACTATTCTCTATGCAAATCACCCTCATATACTGTTCTCTATGCAAATCACCCTCTCATACTGTTCTCTATGGGCTTAGAAGCAAATGGTTGTAATTGATGCTAAAGCTTTTCAAATTGATTTCAAATTGTTTTATAGCGCTGATATGCTGAGGACAATTAATGTACGAATAGCTGCTGACATGAACACCTCACCTGAAAGGCTTTTCAAGATAACAACACTTAATGGGCACACATTCAAATCATCTCCGTGTTTGTGTTTCGAATCAAATCGTTGTAATTTATACTACTGCCCTTTTGGCAGCAACGGTTCTAAATAGTTTGATATTGATTTCAAAGCACTAATATTATATGCTGACTGTACTAAATGTGTCACAATTTTTTTTTCCTCACATCTTATTTATCCCCTAACTATACACTGGCCCCTACAGACAGACTCCCCAGCACTAATGGGAGGTAACCAAATCAATGGCTGGCTGGGAGGTTGGAAGTAGGAAGTGCATCAGGATTTGATGTATTGGTATAAATGGTATGCAGTTTAAGAGATGCAGAGACACTGCCCCCTGCTGGTAGAACAGGAATGTGCGTGTCGTTTCCTGTCTGTCTGTCTCTCCCCAGCCTCTTATTACAATTGAGAGATTTAGTGGGTGTCAAAAATAAAGTGCTCTTGTAATCGTTTATTCCATGTCCACAATAGTGAACATGACAGTTGACGTTTCTGCCGAGTGGCCTTTCTCACGACAAGAGGCAGGAAGTGAAATGTTTTAGTTTTCTTCCATTGTCTCCTCAGCCTCCCCAGCAATGAGGGGTTCTACTCCCCTGGACGTAGCAGCGTCTTCAGTGATGGACAACAACAGCCTGGCCCTCGCTCTGGAGGAGCCTGACCTTGAGAAGGTGGGAGACACACTGTCTGTCACCTGTCCATTATATAATACACATCCCTCGACTTCACCTGCCACATTATATAATACACATCCCTCACCTTCACCTGCCCATTATATAATACACATCCCTCACCTTCACCTGCCCATTATATAATACACATCCCTCGACTTCACCTGCCACATTATATAATACACATCCCTCGACTTCACCTGCCACATTATATAATACACATCCCTCACCTACACCTGTCCATTATATTATACACATCCCTCACCTTCACCTGCCCATTATATTATACACATCCCTCACCTTCACCTGCCCATTATATTATACACATCCCTCGACTTCACCTGTCCATTATATAATACACATCCCTCACCTTCACCTGCCACATTATATAATACACATCCCTCACCTACACCTGTCCATTATATAATACACATCCCTCACCTTCACCTGCCCATTATATAATACACATCCCTCACCTTCACCTGCCCATTATATAATACACATCCCTCACCTACACCTGTCCATTATATAATACACATCCCTCACCTTCACCTGCCCATTATATAATACACATCCCTCACCTTCACCTGCCCATTATATAATACACATCCCTCGACTTCACCTGTCCATTATATAATACACATCCCTCACCTTCACCTGCCACATTATATAATACACATCCCTCACCTTCACCTGCCACATTATATAATACACATCCCTCACCTTCACCTGCCCATTATATAATACACATCCCTCACCTTCACCTGCCCATTATATAATACACATCCCTCACCTTCACCTGCCCATTATATAATACACATCCCTCGACTTCACCTGCCACATTATATAATACACATCCCTCACCTTCACCTGCCCATTATATTATACACATCCCTCACCTTCACCTGCCCATTATATAATACACATCCCTCGACTTCACCTGCCACATTATATAATACACATCCCTCACCTTCACCTGTCCATGATATAATACACATCCCTCACCTTCACCTGCCACATTATATAATACACATCCCTCACCTTCACCTGCCACATTATATAATACACATCCCTCACCTTCACCTGCCCATTATATAATACACATCCCTCACCTTCACCTGCCACATTATATAATACACATCCCTCACTTTCACCTGTCCATTATATAATACACATCCCTCACCTTCACCTGTCCATTATATAATACACATCCCTCACCTTCACCTGCCACATTATATAATACACATCCCTCACTTTCACCTGTCCATTATATAATACACATCCCTCACTTTCACCTGTCCATTATATAATACACATCCCTCACCTTCACCTGCCCATTATATAAGACACATCCCTCGACATAAAGGAGAGTGGACTCAGGCTGTCACTGTCAGTCCCTGATTCTGACATGTCTGAGTTGAGTGATGAGTGCACATGTCTGGAGAGCGGATCTGAGTTAGGAAGGACTGTGTAGTAGAGTGCTGAAGGACTCACCAAAGTGTTTCTGTATTCAGGTGGTAACCTACCTGGCAGGCTGTGGGCTGCAGAGCTGTGTCATGCTCCTGGCTAAAGGATATCCTGACATTGGCTGGAACCCCATAGAAGGAGAGAGATATCTGTCTTTCCTCCGCTTCGCTGTCTTCAGCAACGGTATGTCAGATAGAAAGAGAGAGAGATATCTGTCTTTCCTCTGCTTCGCTGTCTTCAGCAACGGTACGTCAGATAGAAAGGGAGAGAGATATCTGTCTTTCCTCTGCTTCGCTGTCTTCAGCAACGGTATGTCAGATAGAAAGGGAGGGAGATATCTGTCTTTCCTCTGCTTCGCTGTCTTCAGCAACGGTACGTCAGATAGAAAGAGAGAGAGAAAGAGAGGGGGGGCAGAGAGACAGAAAGGGAGAGAGATAGAGATAAAGAGGGAGAGGGCCAGAGAGACAGAAAGGGAGAGAGATAGAGATAAAGAGGGAGAGGGCCAGAGAGACAGAAAGGGAGAGAGATAGAGATAAAGAGGGAGAGGGCCAGAGAGACAGAAAGGGAGAGAGATAGAGATAAAGAGGGAGAGGGCCAGAGAGAGAGAGAGAGAGATCTTTTAAGTCCAGTTACTCTCTGAGGATGAAGTGGATAAACCATTGGTGGTGGATTGGCTATTTAATCTTATACAATGTAAATTAGTAATGAACCTCTCCCAATCCCTACCTCTCTCCCTACCTCTCTCCCTACCTCTATCCCTGCCTCTCTCCCTGCCTCTCTCCCTGCCTCTCTCCCTTCCTCTCTCCCTACCTCTATCCCTGCCTCTCTCCCTACCTCTCTCCCTTCCTCTTTCCCTCTCTCTCTCCCTACCTCTATCCCTGCCTCTCTCCCTACCTCTATCCCTGCCTCTCTCCCTTCCTCTCTCCCTCTCTCCCTACCTCTCTCCCTTCCTTTTTTCCTAATTGCCGCTCTCCTCCTTTCTCCACCCCTCCCTCCCCCTCCCTGGCTCCTTCACCCCCCACCTCCATCCCTCCCTGATTCCTTTCCCCTCCATCCCTCTCTCCCTGCAGGTGAGAGTGTAGAGGAGAACTCTAACACGGTGGTGAAGCTGCTGATCAGGCGCCCCGAGTGTTTTGGTCCCGCTCTGAGAGGAGAGGGGGGCAACGGTCTGCTGGCGGCCATGCTGGAAGCCATTAAGATATCTGAGGACCCTGCTCTGGACCTGCCCTGTACAGCCAATGGAGAACCTTCTGGGTAATTCAATCTCTCAATCACTCACCATGAGATGACACCTTTAATTAACATAGGATAATTGAGTAGTGGAAGGAATATGGAAGACAATTCAAGGTTGTGTAGGGGGCAGAGAAGTCAGGCGCAGGAGAGCAAAAACGGATTTCCATCGGCACAGTTTAATAAACAAAACCACTATTAACAGAACCATAAACAAAATTCGTTATACACCAGCATAACGTGCACAAACACTAGAATAAACAATTCTGGACAAGGACATGGACATGGGGGGAACAGAGGGTTAAATACACAACATGTAATGATGGATTTGTAACCAGGTGTGTGGGAAGACAAGACAAAACAAATGGAAAATGAAAGGTGGATCGGTGATGGCTAGAAGACCGGTGACGTCGACCGCCAAACGCCGCCGAACAAGGAGAGGGACCGACTTCGGCGGAATTCGTGACAGTACCCCCCCCCACCTTGACGTGCGGCTCCAGCAGCGCTGATCCGGCAGCACGCCGGCAACGGCCTCTGGGACGGCCCGGAGGGCGAGGCGCAGGGCAATCCGGACGAAGACGGTGGAACTCCTGCAGCATTGAAGGGTCCAACACGTCCTCGACCGGAACCCAGCACCTTTCTTCCGGACTGTACCCCTCCCACTCCACGAGATACTGAAGGCTCCTCGCCCGATGCCTCGAATCCAGTATGGAGGGAACAGAGTACGCCGGGGAACCCTCTATGTCCAAAAGTGGCTGAGGAACTTCCCGCACCTCAGACTCCTGGAGCGGACCAGCCACCACCAGCCTGAGGAGAGACACATGGAACGAGGGGTTAATGCGGTAATCTGGGGGAAGCTGTAACCTATAACAAACCTCGTTCACTCTCCTCAGGACTATAAATGGCCCCACAAACCGCGGACCCAGCTTCCGGCAGGGCAAGCGGAGGGGCAGATTTCGGGACGAGAGCCAGACCCGGACCCGGCCTCACTGTGGTGACGGTCTGCGTTCTCTTTTTGGCACAGCATGGCCTGCTGAAGGTGAACACGGCAGCTTCCCATGTCTCCTCCGTCTGAACCAGTCGTCCACCGCAGGAGCCTAGGTCTGACTCTGATGCCAAGGCACCAGAACCGGCTGGTACCCCAGCACGCACTGGAAGGGAGAGAGGTTAGTGGAGGAGTGGCGAAGCGATTTCTGTGCCATCTCCCCCGGCCGGTCCTGGCAACAGGACCGCAGAAACCTGCCCACATCCTGGTTTACTCTCTCCACCTGCCCGTTACTCTTGGGGTGAAAACCTGAAGTAAGGCTGATCGAGACCCCAGACATTCCATGAACGCCTTCCAGACCTTAGATGTGAACTGGGGACCTCGATCAGACACTATATCCTCAGGCACCCAGTAGTGCCGGAAGACGTGTGTAAACAAGGCCTCCGCAGTCTGTAGGGCCGTAGGGAGACCGGACAGAGGGAGGAGATGACAGGACTTAGAGAACCGATCCACAATAACCAGGATCACGGTGTTACCCTGTGAGGGAGGAAGATCGGTAGGAAAATCCACCGACAGGTGCGACCAAGGCCGTTGTGGAACGGGTAAGGGGTGTAGCTTCCCTCTGGGGAGGTGCCTAGGAGCCTTACACTGGGCACACACCGAGCAGGAGAAAACATAAACCCTCACGTCCTTAGCCAAGGTAGGCCACCAGTACATCCTGCTCAAACAGCGCACTGTCTGACTGAACCCAGGATGACCAGAGGAGGGTGACGTGTGGGCCCAATAGATCAACCGGTCACGAACGGCAGACGGGACGTAGAGACGCCCGGCGGGACACTGGACGGGGGCGGGGAGTATGGGAGTGGGATCTGTCACGAACCGTCTCAAAGCCCGTAATAAAGGTAGACAACGTGGAGATAATAAATATATATTTATTTAACTAAAGCAACTAAGGAAAATATACAATGGTGTGTGTAATCAGTAATCAGTAGTGTAAGTGAGTGTTTTGCATGCATGAATGAGATAATGCAGGGTGTTGAAAGGTGCCAAAGCAAACAAACAAAAGGCCACCAAGAAGCACAACACAATCTACAAAGGTGTCTGCATGGAGAGAGTCTCCTCCATGAATGTGGACGAGGTCTATTCATCCTGGGAAACACCTGGCCCAGGTGTTTCCCATGTAGCTGACGACCCTCCCAACTCCGCCCACCGGCATCCTAATAAGGAAACAAGAACAAAGACAGAATACAGCAGACAGAGTGGGAGAGTCGTCACAGATCCATGGGCCGCAGCTCTGTGTCATATAGCCGAGACAATGCGTCTGCCTTCACGTTCTTGGTGCCTGGTCTGTAGGAAAGGGTGAACACAAAACGGGTGAAAAACATGGCCCACCTTGCCTGGCGAGGGTTCAGTCTCCTCGCTGCCCGGATGTACACCAGATTGCGGCGGTCAGTCCAGATGAGAAAAGGGTGTTTAGCCCCCTCAAGCCAATGTCTCCACGCCTTCAAGGCCTTGACGACAGCCAACAGCTCCCGGTCCCCCACATCATAGTTTCGACTCCGTCGGGCTGAGCTTCTTCGAGAAGAAGGGGCGGAGCTTCAGTGGCATACCCGAGCGCTGAGACAGCACAGCTCCTATTCCAGCCTCGGACGTGTCCACCTCTACTATGAACGCCAAAGAGGGATCCGGATGGGCCAGCACGGGAGCCGAGGTAAAAAGAGCCCTCAGGTGACTAAAAGCCCTGTCCGTCTCAGCTGACCACTGCAAATGCAATGGGCCCCCCTTCAGCAGTGAGGTAATGGGAGCCGCTATCTGACCAAAACTCCGGATAAACCTCCGGTAGTAGTTGGCAAACCCTAAGAACCGCTGCACCTCCTTTACCGTGGTGGGAGTCGGCCAATTACGCACGGCTGAAATGCGGTCACTCTCCATTTCCACCCCTGAGGTGATACCCTAGGAAGGAGACGGACTGCTGGAAGAACAGGCATTTCTCAGCCTTGACGTACAGGTCATGCTCCAACAGGCGACCAAGCACCCTGCGGACCAGGGACACATGCTTGGCGCGTGTAGCGGAGTATATCAGAATGTCATCAATATACACCACTACACCCTGCCCATGCAGGTCCCTGAAAATCCCGGCTTGGAAGACTGATGGCGCATTCATCAACCTGTACGGAATGACGAGGTACTCATGGTGCCCTGAGGTGGTACCGAAAGCCGTCTTCCACTCGTCTCCCTCCCGGATACGCACCAGGTTAAGCACTCCTGAGATCTAGTTTGGTGAAGAAGCGCACCTCATGCATTGACTCAAACCCTGTGAGAGCCCTCTGTGGCCAAGAACCAGTGGGGTCATGATACGCTAACCAGGGTAGGCCTAGCACCACGGGAAATGCAGGAGAGTCAATAAGGAAGAGACTAATTCTCTCCTTGTGCACCCCTGCGTCGCCATGCCCAGAGGAGCGGTGGCCTCCCTAATCAACCATGACCCTAATGGTTGACTATCTAAGCCGTAAACGGGGAAGGGCACAGCCACGGGAACAATGGGGATCCCTAAACTATGGGCGAACGATCTATCCATAAAATTCCCTGTCGCTTCTGAATCAGCCTTATGCTGGGAATGCGGGGAAAAATCAGGAAAAGTGACAAACACAAACATATGTGTAACAGAGGGCTCTGGGTGAGAATGGTGCTGGCTCACCCGGAGTGACGCATGAGCGCCCTGCCTGCTGCCTCGATACCCAGAGGAACCAATCCGGCACCGACCGACAGAGTGACCTCTGCGGCCACAGATGGTGCACGAGCTGTAGTCCCCTCCGGTCTCCCTGTGCACTGCCCCTCCCAGCTCCATGGGTATCGGAGAGGAAGTGCGGGGGGATGGAACGAACAGACCCTGATCTAACGTCCAGGGGTAGCCAGCAGGTTATCCAGCCGGATGGACAGGTCCACCAGCTGGTCGAATTTGATGGTGGTGTCTCTGCAGGCCAAATCCCAATGGACATCCTCCAGCAGACTGCATCAATAATGGTCGATTAGGGCCCTGTAGTTCCATCCCGCGCCGGCAGCCTGGGCGCTCCTGGCCGCTCTACCCTCGGGCGGGTTGTCGAAGACTGCCCGGAAGCGGCGAGTGAACTCCTCAAACTGGTCCAATGCCGCATCTTCCTCTCTCCACACGGCGTTGGCCCACTCCAGTGCTTTCCCGGTGAGGCACGAGACGATGGCGGACACCCTCTCACGGCCCGAAGGAGCCGGGTGGACCGTTGCCAGGTATAAGTCCAGCTGCAACAGGAACCCCTGGCAGTTCGCAGCCATCCAATCGTATTCCTGGGGAAAGGAGAGACGAATCCCACTGGGACCAGGAGAAGAAGGGGCGTGTAGTGGAGACCCCGGTTGTGCTGGTGGAGGTGCTGGGAGAACTCCCTGTCTCTCCTAGTGGTCCATTGTCTGGACAATGCGGTTCATGGCGGTGCCAAGATGGTGGAGCATTGCTACGTGCTCCCGGACGCGCTCCTCCACGCCTATACCCGGGGTACCTGCTCCTGCTGACCCCGTCAGTTTAGTCCGGAGTCCTGTAGAGGGTGCATACTGGCGGCAGAGAAGGCATGAGAGCAAAAACTGATTTCCATCGGCACAGTTTAATAAACAAAACCACCGTAAACAGAACCATAAATCAATGAGTAAACAAAGCCCGTTAAACACCAGCATAACGTGCACAAGCACTATAATAAACAATTCGGGACAAGGACATGGGGGGAACAGCGGGTTAAATACACAACATGTAATGATGGAATTGAAACCAGGTGTGTGGGAAGACAAGACAAAACAAATGGAAAATGAAAGGTGGATCGGCGATGGCTAGAAGACCGGTGACGTCGACCTCGGCTGAACAAGGAGAGGGACCGACTTTGGTGGAAGTCGTGACAGGTTTAGCTTCAATTTAAGGTTGAGCTTCAATTCAAGGTTGAGCTTCAATTCAAGGTTGAGATTTAAATTGAAGGTTGCGCTTCAATTCAAGGTTGAGCTTTAATTTCAAGGTTGAGCTTTAATTTCAAGATTGAGCTTCAATTCAAGGTTGAGCTTTAATTTCAAGGTTGAGCTTCAATTCATGGTTGAGCTTTAATTTCAAGGTTGAGCTTTAATTTCAAGGTTGAGCTTCAATTCAAGGTTGAGCTTTAATTTCAAGGTTGAGCTTCAATTCATGGTTGAGCTTTAATTTCAAAGTTGAGCTTCAATTCAATTCCTTTACAAGAAATGCAGATGTATAGAGGTGGTGGAAGTGGAATCTGACAATCTGCTATGGAGCTTTTTAAAACCATGAGCTTTATTAATTCAGTTAGGGAGGAATTTAGCCGTACATCTAGAGATGACCTTTCAACTCATTTAGAAAGGACTTGTTTATCTGTGTCCTAGGTCTGGTGAGGATGAGGAGGAAGAGGTTGCCCACACAGGAAACGCCATCATGTCCTTTTACTCTGCCCTTATTGACCTGCTGGGACGCTGCGCCCCTGAGATGCACGTGAGTGACAACACCTTTTATTCTTTATATTTTATTATCAAACCTCTGTTTATTGATGATAGTCTCATTGAGATACAATCTTGAGAAACAACATCAAGGTCAACGGAAAAAAAAGAAACAACTGTCCAAACATGTCCTGAGTTATCGGACAAACGATGTGTTGAGGGCTAATGTTTCTGGTGACCCTGAGCAAGTTTATGGTTTCTTCACAGCTGCAGAAGTTAGATCAGTGCCTCGTCTTTCTCCTGTCTTCTGTCTGTTTGGCATGCTGCCCTCACCCCCAAGATCCATCATCAACATATTATCAGATACACTTCAGCTCCGTTCACAGTCCTCCATGCACTGTGCTGCTCTCTCTCTCTCTCACGCGCTCGCTCGCTCTCGCTCGCTCTCTCTCACTCCCTATCTCTCTCCCTATCCCTCCCTCCCCTCTCTCCCTATCCCTCCCCCTCTCTCTCTCCCTCTCTCTCTCCCTATCCTTCCCTCTCTCACTATCCCTCCCTCCCTCCCTATCTCTCTCCCTATCCCTCCCTATCCCTCCCTCCCTCTCTCTCTCTCTCCCTCTCTCCCTATCTCCCTCCCTCCCTATCTCTCTCCCTATCCCTCCCTCTCCCTATCCCTCCCCTCTCTCCCGTCCTTCTTCCTCTCCTCCCCCCTCTCTCTTCCCCTCTCTCTCAGTTGATCAATAAGGGTAAAGGTGAGGCATTGCGTATCCGGGCCATCCTGCGCTCCCTGGTTCCTACCACAGACCTGGTGGGCATCATCAGTATACCACTCAAGATGCCCATTGTCAATAAAGGTAGGACCCAATGACTAAAGAGCTCAGATTAATGTCCTATTTTAACATGTACTGGTTGTATCAAAACATTTTTAAACTAACATTTTGGTTCGGAAACATTTTTGTTCGGAAACATTACTCTGTTGATTAAGAATGGTGAAGAAGCATGGAAACAATGTGTTTCTAGTCAGCAAGACCCTGCTGTGTTTTAATGGTAAACACATGTTACACTGTAGTAGAAGGTTCATCTGGTGGTGCCACGGCTTTTATATCCTATTCCACTCACAGCCACATCTTGGGCTACAACAGAAATCTGTCAGCCGTATGAGGTAAAGGCTCTTACATTTTCCTGATTGGGTTGTCTGCTTTCACCTTGAGGAGTAGGCCTCTAACCATTTCTCAGTCCGTGTTTCCACTGAAAAAGAAATACTGCAGACTGCAAGGTCTTCGCTTAACCAATTTGTACTTTATCTAATAGTTGTCATGTTTGGTTATAGTATATGAAGTCGCAGCACGGAAAATGTGTTTGTAGTGGAGAAGTAACTATAGACTTCTTAGGCAAAAATCCAATCAACCTTTCCCATTTTCAATTTTCTTCATGATAAATCCTAATGATAAAGCATACAGTATCTCTCTTACTTGAGTGAACTTCTTCTGCCACCTCTCTCCCTTCATATAATCTGTTTCCCACAGTGAAGTATTCTCCCAAGAGATCCTTCATTACACTGTAAATGTCTTTTTTCCAATGACTTCTCTCTGCTTGTCCTAGTCTGCTCTCCACACACTCAGCGTTTTCAGATAACGTGTTTCTCTTCCCATCGTCTATTAAACCTGGTAGATATGTTACATATAATTCTATGTGACACCTTATTGAGCTCTACACTTCTCCTTTCTTATCTTTCCATTTACACCATGCTGTGTTAGTGGAACGACTAAACTCCCTCTCACCTCTTCTATAAATTGGTTTATTTTTTGTTGCCTCCTCATCCTCTACCTGCTCTTCCTCCTCCTCTTCCTACTCCTCTACCTCTTCATCATTCTCTACCTCCTCTTCCTCCTCTTATACTTGCTTTTCCTCCTCTAACTCCTTTACATCCCCTTCCTCCTCCTCCTCTTCCTCCTCTCATACTTGTTCCTCCTCTAACTCCTTTACATCCCCTTCCTCCTCCTCCTCTTCCTCCTCTACCTACCCTTCCTCCTCATCTTCCTCCTCCTCCTCCTCTATCTCCTCCTCCTTCTCCTCCTCTACCTCCTCCTCTTCCTCCTCTACCTCCACCTCTATCTCATCCTCTACCTCCACCTCTATCTCATCCTCTACCATCTCCTCTTCCTCCTCTATCTCTTCCTCTTCCTCCTCTACCACCTCCTCTACCCCCTCCTCTATCTCCTGTTCCTCCTCTACCTCTTCCTCTTCCTCCTCTACCACCTCCTCTACCCCCTCCTCTATCTCCTCCTCTACCCCCTCCTCTATCTCATCCTCTACCTCCTCTACCACCTCCTCTTCCTCCTCTACCACCTCCTCTACCTCCTCATCTTCCTCTTCCTCCTCCTCTACCTCCTCCTCTACCTCCTCCTCCTCTTCCTCCTCTATCTCCTCCTCTACCTCCTCCTCTACCCCCTCCTTTTTCTCCTCTACCTCCTCCTCTATCTCCTCCTATACCTCCTCCTCATCTTCCTCTTCCTCCTCCTCTACCTCCTCCTCTTCCTCCTCTATCTCCTCCTCTTCCTCCTCTATCTCCTCCTCTACCTCCTCCTCTACCCCCTCCTCTTCCTCCTCTACCTCCTCCTCCACCCCCAGACGGTAGTGTGACAGAGCCAGACATGTCGGCTAGTTTCTGTCCGGACCACAAGGCCCCCATGGTGTTGTTTTTGGACCGTGTGTACGGCGTGGAGGACCAGAGCTTTCTGCTACACCTGTTGGAGGTGGGCTTCCTGCCTGACCTCCGCGCCTCCGCCTCCCTGGACACGGTGAGTAGGAGAGACAAATCAATCTATCAGTCCTTCTGCCAGTAAACCAGTCAGTGAGCCAGTCAGTGAATAGGTCAATGAGTAAGTCACTCAGTCACTCAGTGAACCAGTCAGTGAAACAGTCAATCAATGTAGCAGTCAGTCATTCAGTGAGTCAGCCAGCAAGTCAGTCAGTGAACTATTCAGCCAGCCAGCAAGTCAGTCAGTGAACTAGTCAGTCAGCCAGCAAGTCAGTCAGTGAACTAGTCAGTCAGCCAGTCAGTGAACCAGTCAGTCAGCCAGTCTGTGAACCACTCATCCAGTCAGCCAGCCACTCAGTCAGTGAACCAGTCAGTCAGTCAGTTAGTCAGTAAGCCAGTCAGTCAGCCAGGCAGTCAGTGAACCAGTTAGTCAGTGAGTGAACCAGTCAGTCAGTTAGTCAGTCAGTGAACCAGTCAGTGAGTGAACCAGTCAGTCAGTTAGTCAGTCAGTGAACCAGTCAGTGAGTGAACCAGTCAGTGAACCAGTCAGTGAGTGAACCAGTCAGTCAATCAGTCAGTCAGTGAACCAGTCAGTGAGTCAGTGAACCAGTTAGTCAGTGAGTGAACCAGTCAGTCAGTGAGTGAACCAGTCAGTCAGTGAGCTAATAGGTGTGAGTAGGAGTGAGCCTTCATTCTGTCTGTCGTCGGTCTGTCAGTCAGTCAATGAGAAAACACAGCAAACATTCATATATCAATCAACCAATCAATCAATATATATATTAATTAATCCTCTCACCATAGTGTGTACTGACTTCTTGTATGTGTAACAAAATGTTTATCAAAATACTCTACTGACAACAATCACAGAGTTGATGAGTTGTTATTTTGACTGGATAAATATTGACTGCTGTTTCTCCATGTGAATCAAGTTAAATGAGGATCCACCACAACAAACTTCTCTCTGATGTATTTGAGAAAAGTCTGTTGGATCTCATGGTCTTCTTTACTCATCGTCCTCTGAAGAGGGAGATAAAACTGCTTTCATCCCAGCTCTGTCTCGTCCTGAGGGAGAGGAGTAGTATTCCCCATGCTGGCACAGAGGCTGTAGCCATGGGAGACCATCGCCATGGGACGGACCTCTGTAATTGTATCTACCCATAATCCTTTGGGAGAGAGAGAGAGAGAAAGTGATGCTGACAGTCCCCATTTATCTCAATACCTGCTACAACAGTCTACTTTAGGAATATAATCTAACTCAAAGAGGGAACCAAAGAGTCTGCCTTAGGGGTAACCGTGACCTCAGGGATATCATCTGACTCACAGCGGGAACCAAACAGTCTGCCTTAGGGGTCACCGTGACCTCAGGGTTATCATCTGACTCACAGCGGGAACCAAACAGTCTGCCTTAGGGGTCACCGTGACCTCAGGGATATCATCTGACTCACAGCGGCAACCAAACAGTCTGCCTTAGGGGTCACCGTGACCTCAGGGATATCATCTGACTCACAGGGGGAACCAAACAGTCTGCCTTAGGGGTCACCGTGGCCTCAGGGATATCATCTGACTCACAGGGGGAACCAAACAGTCTGCCTTAGGGGTCACCGTGACCTCAGGGATATCATCTGACTCACAGGGGGAACCAAACAGTCTGCCTTAGGGGTCACCGTGACCTCAGGGTTATCATCTGACTCACAGCGGCAACCAAACAGTCTGCCTTAGGGGTCACCGTGGCCTCAGGGTTATCATCTGACTCACAGCGGCAACCAAACAGTCTGCCTTAGGGGTCACCGTGGCCTCAGGGTTATCATCTGACTCACAGCGGCAACCAAACAGTCTGCCTTAGGGGTCACCGTGACCTCAGGGATATCATCTGACTCACTGGGGGAACCAAACAGTCTGCCTTAGGGGTCACCGTGGCCTCAGGGATATCATCTGACTCACAGGGGGAACCAAACAGTCTGCCTTAGGGGTCACCGTGGCCTCAGGGATATCATCTGACTCACAGGGGGAACCAAACAGTCTCTTGATGTATGGTTGCGTACTTCACGTGCTGAGATTCTCTCTAATAGTTGTTTATAGTGGTTAGTTGTTGTTTACAGTGGCTAGTAGTTGATTACAGTGGTTAGTAGTGGTTTACAGTGGTTAATAGTTTGTTTACAGTGGCTAGTAGTTGATTACAGTGGTTAGTAGTGGTTTACAGTGGTTAATAGTTTGTTTACAGTGGTTAGTAGTTTGTTTACAGTGGTTAGTAGTTGTTTACAGTGGTTAGTTGTTGTTTACAGTGGTTAGGTGTTGTTTACAGTGGTTATTAGTTTGTTTACAGTGGTTAGTTGTTGTTTACAGTGGTTAGGTGTTGTTTACAGTGGTTAGTAGTTTGTTTACAGTGGTTAGTAGTTGTTTACAGTGGTTAGTAGTTGTGTACTACTGTTGGTTACAGTGGTTAGTTGTTGTTTACAGTGGTTAGTTGTTGTTTACAGTGGTTAGTTGTTGTTTACTACTGTTGGTTACATTGGTTAGTTGTTGTTTACAGTGGTTAGTTGTTGTTTACAGTGGTTAGTTGTTGTTTACTACTGTTGGTTACAGTGGTTAGTTGTTTGTTTACAGTGGTTAGTTGTTGTTTACAGTGGTTAGTTGTTGTTTACAGTGGTTAGGTGTTGTTTACAGGGGTTAGTTGTTGTTTACAGTGGTTAGTTGTTGTTTACTACTGTTGGTTACAGTGGTTAGTTGTTGTTTACAGTGGTTGGTTGTTTACAGTGGTTGGTTGTTGTTTACAGTGGTTAGTTGTTGTTTACAGTGGTTAGTTGTTGTTTACAGTGGTTAGTTGTTGTTTACAGTGGTTAGTTGCTGTTTACGGTGTTTAGTTGTTTGTTTACAGTGGTCAGTCAGTCACCAACCGTTGGTCTTGGAAAGCTATTGGGTTGGCAGGCTTTTCTTTCAGCCCAGCTCTAATGATTAGTTGTTAAGCTGAACCGGCTGGGTTAGTGCTAGGTTGGAACACATAACCTCCTGTAGATGTCCAGAACCAGTAGTTTGTGGGCACTGTATTGATGCTTTAGGGAGAAACTGAGCAATAAATAAACCTACTCAAAGGATTTGAGTCAAGAAATCCAGTGTTGGTGATGGCCACTGGTCTATCCGCTCTCATTCATGTAATTCTGTCCCTTGGCTCTAGGATGTGTTAAGCACCACAGAGACCGCTTTGGCCATGAACAGGTACATCGGTTCGGCCCTGCTTCCCCTGCTGACCAGGTGTGCTGACCAGTTCTCAGGCACGGAGCACTACGCAGCGCTCATTGACTCTACCCTCCACACTATCTATCGGCTGTCCAAGGGACGCTCCCTCACCAAGGCCCAAAGAGACTCTATCGAGGAGTGTTTGCTTGCCATCTGCAAGTAAGTATTAACAAAGACTCACACCATGTTATGAACCTCTCAGTTCTCTAAAACCCCTCCGTGGACCTCTAAGGCCTTGCTGAGGCCCTGGAGTCTCCTGTAACTATTGGGTTTTCAGTTGTCGACCAATATGTAGCTGTGGTAGCTTTAGGTCAAAGCTAGGGTTGCAAAATTCCAATAATTTTCACAAAATTCACTGGTTTTCCAGAATTACTAGTCAGAGTATTATTTTCCAACCTGAGATATCCTCATATTTGACTGTATGTGTCAATCACATGTTTCTCTTCCACCTGCTGCCCTACAGACACCTGCGCCCTTCCATGATGCAACAGCTGCTGAGACGTCTGGTGTTCGATGTTCCCCTGCTGACAGAGTACTGCAAGATGCCACTCAGGGTAAGATCCCATTCTCACAGAGTACTGCAAGATGCCACTCAGTGTAAGATCCCATTCTCACAGAGTACTGCAAGATGCCACTCAGGGTAAGATCCCATTCTCAAAGAGTACTGCAAGATGCCCCTCAGGGTAAGATCCCATTCTCACAGAGTACTGCAAGATGCCACTCAGGTTAAGATCCCATGCTCAGAGTACTGCAAGATGCCACTCAGGGTAAGATCCCATTCTCACAGAGTACTGCAAGATGCCACTCAGGGTAAGATCCCGTTCTCACAGGGTACTGTAAGGGGCCTGTCAACACTAGCCCCCCCCCCCCCCCTTGTTGTTATGGGTGAGAACAGCTCGGTTGACACCCCTAGCCTCCCTCCCTCCTCTCCTTCCTCTCCCTCCCTCTCTCCCTCTTCTCCCTCCCTTTCTCCCTCCTCTCCCTCCCTCCTCTTCTTCCCTCTCTCCCTCCCTCCCTCACCCCCTCCCTCCCTCCCTCCCTCCCTCCCTCCCTCCCTCCCTCCCTCCCTCCCTCCCTCCCTCCCTCCCTCCTCTCCCTCCCTCTCTCCCTCCTCTCCCTCCCTCTCTCCCTCCTCTCCCTCCCTCTCTCCCTCCTCTCCCTCCCTCCGCTCACATAAACAAGAAGTCTTCACTTCCCCTCTTCATCTCAGTTTCTTCTAGTTGTAGTTTCCTGTCTCTCTCTTTCCCCTGGGTGGGGGGGGGGGCTGATATACTGTAGGTGTGACCTCTGTCTGATGACACATCTGTCTCACTCCTAGCTGATAACACGGTATCTAGTTCAAGTACATTCCGAGTACATACTGTACATAGAAAATTCATTTAAACAGGAACCAGACTTTTACCTTCATGTACGTTCATTTACAGAATCTTAATAGGATATTGACGTGAATACTTCCAGCAGTTTGGAAGAACACAGGGGTACAAATACCTGAATTTAGCATCAGTGGGATGGAGATATGTTAACTTTTTTCAGAATTTATTTCCTCCAACTTCTGACCACCCACCACCAAAACGATTCATCTTAATTTCCTCTCATCATCTTACTTTCCGCTAGTAGCTACTACCTAGAAGGGTTTCAGCAGCGGGATACGGACTTTTCCTTTTGTGTTTCCTCCAGCTGCTGACTGAACACTATGAGCAGAGCTGGAAGTACTACTGTCTTCCCTCGGGGCTGGGGAGCTCCGGTATGGCCTCAGAGGAAGAACTGCTGCTCACCAAAAAACTCTTCTGGGGAATATTCGACTCGCTCTCAACAAAGGTACGGATGATACTGTTATGTGTAATCTACAGACCCTTCGTTCTCCCTCAGGACTGCTTTTACATGTACAGCGCCTTCGGGAAAGTATTCAGACCCCTTGAGATTTTCCACATTTTTTTACGTGACAGCCTTATTCTAAAATTGATTAAATTGTTTTTTTCCTTCATAAATCTACACACAATACCCCAAAACTGCAATATTACATTTACATTCGTATTCAGACCCCTTACTCAGTACTTTGTTGAATCACCTATGGCAGAGATTACAGCATCGAGTCTTCTTGGGTATGGCGCTACAAGCTTGACACACCTGTATTTGGGGAGTTTATCCCATTCTTCTCTGCAGATCCCCTTAAGCTCTGTCAACTTGGATCGGGAGCTTTGCTGCACAGCTATTTTCAGGTGTCTCCAGAGATCGGGTTCAAGTCCGGGCTCTGGCTGGGCCACTCAAGGACATTCAGAGACTTGTCCCGAAGCCACTGCTGCATTGTCTTGGCTGTGTGCTTAGGGTCGTTGTCCTGTTGGAAGGTGAACCTTCACCCTAGTCAGAGGTCCTGAGCACTCTGGGGCAGGTTTTCCTCAAGGATCTCTCTGTACTTTGCTCTATTCATCTTTGCCTCGATCCTGACTAGTCTCCCAGTTCCTGCCACTGAAAATCATTCCCAAAGCATGATGCTGCCACAAGCATGCTTCACTGTAGGGATGGTGTCATGTTTCCCCCAGACGTGACTCTTGGCATTCAAGCCAATAGTTCAATCTTGGTTTCATCAGACCAGATAATCTTGTTTCTTATGGTCTGAGAGTCTTTAGATGCCTTTTGGCAAACTCCAAGTGGACTGTCATGTGCCTTTTCCTGAAGAGTAGCTTCCGTCTGGCCAGCTCTGGGAAGAGTCTTGGTGGTTCCAAACTTCTTCCATTTAAAAATGATGGGACCATCAATGCTGCAGAAATGTTTTGGTACACTTCCCCAGATCTGTGGCATGACACAATCCTGTCTCGGAGGTCTACAGACAATTCCTTCGACCTCATGGCTTGGTTTTTGCTCTGACATGCACTGTCAACTGTGGGACCTTATATAGACATGTGTGTGTGCCTTTCCAAATCATGTCCAATCAATTTAATTTACTACAGGTGAACTCCAATCACATTGTAGAACTGTCTCAAGGATAATCAATGGAAACAGGATGCACCTGAGCTAAATTTCAAGTCTCATAGCAAAGGGTCTGAATACTTATGTAAATAAGGTATTTCTGTTTTAGAATTTTAATACATTTGCATTCAGTCATTGTAGGGTATTGTGTGTAGATTGCTGAGGATTTGTATTTATTTAATACATTTTAGAATAAAGCTATAACATTACAAAATGTGGAAAAAGTCAAAGAGTCTGAATACTTTCCGAAGGCACTTTGTATAATGCTAATGGAGGCTTAAAGTCTTACGGTACATGACTTTATGTCTGACTGGTTTCCATCTAAAAAACATCAGTTATAATCCTGAGCCCAAAACAATTCTTACAATATCAGGCGCGGGCTGAATATTTTTTTTTCATGCCACGAAAGGGCCCGGATCCTGGCAAATAGGTCCCTGCTCAATTTAATCACTGTGTGTTTTAAGAAACCTGTCTTTCCAGGTTCAGTAACTGTTGTTCTGTTTCCAGGTTCAGTAACTGTTGTTCTGTTTCCCGGTTCAGTAACTGTTGTTCTGTTTCCGGGTTCAGTAACTGTTGTTCTGTTTCCAGGTTCAGTAACTGTTGTTCTGTTTCCAGGTTCAGTAACTGTTGTTCTGTTTCCAGGTTCAGTAACTGTTGTTCTGTTTCCAGGTTCAGTAACTGTTGTTCTGTTTCCAGGTTCAGTAACTGTTGTTCTGTTTCCAGGTTCAGTAACTGTTGTTCTGTTTCCAGGTTCAGTAACTGTTGTTCTGTTTCCAGGTTCAGTAACTGTTGTTCTGTTTCCAGGTTCAGTAACTGTTTGACTGAGGCTTTTATTATGACTGAGGTTTTTTTAAATCACCAGAGTCTGAGTGTGTCTCTCTAGGAAGCAGAAGAGAGAGAGAGACTGTGAACAGAGCTAAAGTGTGGCTGAAATATTAATAATTTATGAGAATGTGACAGATCACTGCTCTCTGGCTCTGCAGTGTGTTTCTGCTCTCTCTCTCTGTCTCTATCTCTCTGTCTGTCTCTCTCTCTGTCTCTGTCTGTCTGTCTGTCTGTCTGTCTGTCTGTCTGTCTGTCTGTCTGTCTGTCTGTCTGTCTGTCTGTCTCTCTTTCTGTCTGTCTGTCTGTCTGTCTGTCTGTCTGTCTGTCTGTCTGTCTGTCTGTCTGTCTGTCTGTCTGTCTGTCTGTCTGTGTCTGTCTGTCTGTCTGTCTGTCTGTCTGTCTGTCTGTCTGTCTGTCTGTCTGTCTGTCTGTCTGTCTGTCTGTCTGTCTGTCTGTCTGTCTGTCTGTCTGTCTGTCTGTCTGTCTGTCTGTCTGTCTGTCTGTCTGTCTGTCTGTCTGTCTGTCTGTCTGTCTGTCTGTCTGTCTGTCTGTCTGTCTGTCTGTCTGTCTGTCTGTCTGTCTGTCTGTCTGTCTGTCTGTCTGTCTGTCTGTCTGTCTGTCTGTCTGTCTGTCTGTCTGTCTGTCTGTCTGTCTTTCTTTCTTTCTTTCTCTATTTTTCTCTCTCTCTCTTCCTTGTTATGCTCCCCTCTCTCCCTGCAGGAGCAGACATGTCCTCTTTTGACCCAACTACCCATGTCTAAGAGAGCAGGAGATATTATGGCGCCGGAGGGGATGGCTGCTGTTTTACAGGCTCCTGTGCTATTTTGTTTGTTTTTTCACATTGTTCATAACTTATTTTGTACATAAAGTTGCTGCTACCGTCTCTTATGACCGAAAAGAGCTTCTGGACATCAGAACAGCGATTACACACCTTGAACTGAAAAATATTTTTTCTTTAATGAGTCCGACGCAAAGGATATACTGCTTTCCGGAGACCAGGCCTAAATCCCTGTCATTCTCGTGAAGAAAAGGCAGAGATACAGAGGGAGAAGGTCAGGGTGCCTTGTGAGGATTCAGAGGCGAGTGAGTAAATCACCACTACCATCGATTCTATTGGCCAACGTGCAATCACTGGAGAATAAATTGGATGATCTATGGTTGAGACTATCCTACCAACGGGACATTAAAAACTGTAATATCTTATGTTTCACCGAGTCGTGTCTTATGTTTCACCGAGTCGTGTTTTCCACGCATCAGCGTGACGAGGGACGGGGGTGTGTGTCTTGTTGTCAATAACTGCTGGTGCGCAATGTCTAATTTTAAAGAAGTCTCGAGGTATTGCTCACCTGAGGTAGAGTACCTCATGATAAGCTGTAGGCCACACTATCTACCAAGAGAGTTCTCATCTATATTATTCGTAGCCGTCTATTTACTACCACAAACCAAGGCTGGCATTAATAAGACCGCACTCAACGAGCTGTATAAGGCCATAAGCAAACAAGAAAATGCTCATCCAGAGGCAGCACTCCTAGTGGCCGGTGACTTTAATGCAGGCAAACTTAAATCCATTTGACCTAATTTCTACCAGCATGTCACATGTGCAACCGGAGAAAAAACTTGAGACTACCTTTACTCCACACACAGAGACGCGTACCAAGCTCTCCCCCGCCCTCCATCTGGCAAATCTGACCATAATTATATCCTCCTGATTCCTGCTTACAAGCGAAAACTAAAGTTGGAAGAACCAGTGACTCGCTCAATACGGAAGTGGACAGATGATTCGGACACTACGCTACAGGACTGTTTTGCTAGCACAGACTGGAATATGTTCTGGGATTCATCCAATGGCATTGTCTTCATCAATAAGTGCATCGACAACGTTGTCACCACAGTGACCGTACGTACATATCCCAACCAGAAGCCATGGATTACAGGCAACAGCCACTCCGAACTAAACACAAGAGATGCCGCTTTCAAGGAGAGAGACACTAATCTGTAAACTTATAGAAATCCAGCTATGTCCTCAGACAAACCATCAAACAGGCTAAGCGTCAATACAGGACTAAAATGTAATCCTACTACAACAGCTCCGATACTCGTCGGATGTGGCAGGGCTTGCAAACTATTACGGACTACAAAGGGAATCCCAGCCGCGAGCTGCCCAGTGACGCAAGGCTACCAGACGAGCTAAATGCCTTTTATGCTCGCTTCGAGGCAAACAACACTGAAACATGCATGAGAGCACCAGCTGTTCCAAACAACTGTGTGATCACGCTCTCCGTAGCCAATGTGAGTAAGACCTTTAAACAGGTCAACATTCACAAGGCCGCTTGCCCAAACGGATTACCAGGGAATGTACTCAGAGCATGCACAGATCAACTGGCAAGTCTTCACTGACATTTTCAACCTCTCCCTGACTAAATCTGTAATACCTACATGTTTCAAGCAGACCACCATAGTCCCTGTGCCCAAGAATGCGAAGATAACCTGCCTAAATGACGACCACCCCGTAGCACTCACGTCAGGACCTATACACTAGGCGGTGTCAGAGGAAGGCCCAAAAAAATTGTCAAAGACTCCAGTCACCCAGACTGTTCTCTCTGCTACTGCACGGCAAGCGGTACCGGAGCTCCAAGTCTAGGTCCAAAAGGCTCCTTAACAGCTTCTACCCCCCCAGCCATAAGACTGCTGAACAATTAATCAAATGTTCACCCGGACCATTTACATTGACCCCCCCCCCCCCCCTTTTGTTTTGTACACTGCTGCTACTCACTGTTTATTATCTATGCATAGTCACTTCACCCCCACCTACATGTACAAATTACCTCTACTAACCTGTACCCCCACTCACTGACTCGGTACCGGTAACCCCTGTATATAGTTTATTTATTGTTCTGTAATTTTATTATCTAACTCTAACTCTATTTCTTGAACTGCAGTGTTGGTTAAGGGCTTGTAAGTAAGCATTTCACGGTAAGGTCTACACCTGTATTCAGCACATATGACAAATAAAGTTTGATTTAATTTGACAACGAGACAGAGAGAAAAGAAAGGGAGAAAGTGACAGACAGTCTGAAGGACTTTCTAATGACTGTTTGTTACCTCAACCCTCTGTTTGTCTCCACTCTGTCTACACTATGTCTCTGTTTGTCTCCACTCTGTCTCTGTTTGTCTCCACTCTGTCTCTGTTTGTCTCCACTCTGTCTGCCCCTGTCTCTCTTTGTCTCCACTCTGTCTCTGTTTGTCTCCACTCTGTCTCCACTCTGTCTCTGTGTGTCTCCACCCTGTCTCCACCTGTCTCTGTTTGTCTCCACTCTGTCTCTGTTTGTCTCCACTCTGTCTCCCCCCGTCTCTGTTTGTGTCCACTCTGTCTCTGTTTGTCTCCACTCTGTCTCCCCCTGTCTCTGTTTGTCTCCACTCTGTCTCCCACTGTCTCTGTTTGTCTCCCCCTGTCTCTGTTTGTCTCCACTCTGTCTCTGTTTGTCTCCACTCTGTCTCCCCCTGTCTCTGTTTGTCTCCACGCTATCTCCCCCTGTCTCTGTTTGTCTCCACTCTGTCTCTGTTTGTCTCCACTCTGTCTCTGTTTGTCTCCCCCTGACTCTGTTTGTTACCTCACCCACTGTCTCCCCCTGTCTCTGTTGGATACCTCACCCACTGTCTCCCCCCGTCTCTGTTGGTTACCTCACCCACTGTCTCCCCCTGTCTCTGTTTGTTACCTCACCCACTGTCTCCCCCTGTCTCTGTTTGTTACCTCACCCACTGTCTCCCCCTGTCTCTGTTGGTTACCTCACCCACTGTCTCTGTTGGTTACCTCACCCACTGTCTCTGTTGGTTACCTCACCCACTGTCTCTGTTGGTTACCTCACCCACTGTCTCCCCCTGTCTCTGTTGGTTACCTCACCCACTGTTTCTGTTGGTTACCTCACCCCCTGTCTCCCTGTCTCTGTTTGTTACCTCACCCACTGTCTCCCCCTGTCTCTGTTTGTTACCTCACCCACTGTCTCCCCCTGTCTCTGTTGGTTACCTCACCCACTGTCTCTGTTGGTTACCTCACCCACTGTCTCCCCCTGTCTCAGTTGGTTACATCACCCACTGTCTCCCCCTGTCTCTGTTGGTTACCTCACCCACTGTCTCCCCCTGTCTCAGTTGGTTACATCACCCACTGTCTCCCCCTGTCTCTGTTGGTTACCTCACACACTGTCTCCCTGTCTCTGTTTGTTACCTCACCCACTGTCTCCCCCTGTCTCTGTTGGTTACCTCACCCACTGTCTCCCCCTGTCTCTGTTTGTTACCTCACCCACTGTCTCCCCCTGTCTCTGTTGGCTACCTCACCCACTGTCTCCCCCTGTCTCTGTTGGTTACCTCACCCACTGTCTCCCTGTCTCTGTTTGTTACCTCACCCACTGTCTCCACCTGTCTCTGTTGGTTACCTCACCCACTGTCTCCACCTGTCTCTGTTGTCTCCCCTCTGTCTTCCCCATACAGAAGTTTGACTCTGACCTGTTCAAGACTGCCATGGCCTGTCTGAGTGCCATTTCTCTGTCTTCCCTATACAGAAGTTTGACTCTGACCTGTTCAAGACTGCCATGGCCTGTCTGAGTGCCATTTCTGGGGCATTACCGCCTGACTATATGGATGCCAGCCCCGGTGTCATCCTGGAGAAGCAGGCGTCTGTGGACACACACGGCAACTTCGACCCCAAACCCATCAACACTGCCAAGTGAGTGGCCTGGGACAGAGAGAGGGTTTTGACATTGAATAGCTCTTATTGAAACCCTTGCAAGGTGAATTACCCTAATTATCACACCAAGGTCAGGATCCACAGAACACACAGCCTCATGACAGCACCATGAACTAAAAGATGGGAGCAGAGGGAGAATAGCACCACTGCACTAAATGTCTAGGTTGTATTAAAATGAAGGACTAACATTGGTGTCTGTCTCCTCCTTCTTTCTAGTATCTCCCTTCCAGAGAAACTGGACTACATCGCCAACAAGTTTGCAGAGCATTCGCACGTCAAATGGTCCTCAGAGAAGGTACTGCAACCTCAACAACTAGGTTCAAACGCTGCCTTTCCTGTGTAAGAGTCTGAATGTAAGGTCTTTACATGGCCTAACTTCTAGACAAACATGGCCTAACTCCTAGACTAACATGGCCTAACTCCTGGACTAACATGGCCTAACTCCTGGACTAACATGGCCTAACTCCTGGACTAACATGGCCTAACTCCTAGACTAACATGGCCTAACTCCTAGACTAACATGGCCTAACTCCTGGACTAACATGGCCTAACTCCTAGACTAACATGGCCTAACTCCTGGACTAACATGGCCTAACTCCTGGACTAACATGGCCTAACTCCTAGACTAACATGGCCTGACTCCTAGACTAACATGGCCTGACTCCTAGACTAACATGGCCTGACTCCTAGACTAACATGGCCTAAATCCTAGACTAACATGGCCTAACTCCTGGACTAACATGGCCTAACTCCTGGACTAACATGGCCTAACTCCTAGACTAACATGGCCTAACTCCTAGACTAACATGGCCTAACTCCTAGACTAACATGGCCTGACTCCTAGACTAACATGGCCTGACTCCTAGACTAACATGGCCTAAATCCTAGACTAACATGGCCTGACTCCTAGACTAACATGGCCTAACTCCTAGACTAACATGGCCTGACTCCTGGACTAACATGAACTAACTCCTAGACTAACATGGCCTAACTCCTAGACTAACATGGCCTAACTCCTAGACTAACATGGCCTAACTCCTAGACTAACATGGCCTGACTCCTGGACTAACATGAACTAACTCCTAGACTAACATGGCCTAACTCCTAGACTAACATGGCCTAACTCCTAGACTAACATGGCCTAACTCCTAGACCAACACGGTCTAACTCCTAGACTAACACGGTCTAACTCCTAGACTAACATGGCCTAACTCCTAGACTAACATGGCCTAACTCCCAGACTAACATGAACTAACTCCTAGACTAACACGGTCTAACTCCTAGACTGACATGAACTAACTCCTAGACTAACATGGCCTAACTCCTAGACTAACATGGCCTAACTCCTAGACTAACACGGCCTAACTCCTAGACTAACACGGCCTAACTCCTAGACTAACACGGCCTAACTCCTAGACTAACATGGCCTAACTCCTAGACTAACATGGCCTAACTCCTAGACTAACATGGCCTAACTCCTAGACTAACATGTTTTAACTCTTGATCTACAGGTGACAGCGGGATGGAAAATGGGAGAGTGCGTGGATGATGATGCCAAAACTCACCCTCTGCTGAAGCCTTACAAGTCACTGAGTGAGAAGGTACTGTTGACATTATAACCCTAATCTGTCACTCAGTGTGAAGGTACTGTTGATACTATAACCCTAATCTGTCACTCAGTGTGAAGGTACTGTTGACATTATAACCCTAATCTGTCACTCAGTGTAAAGGTATTGTTGATACTATAACCCTGATCTGTCACTCAGTGTGAAGGTACTGTTGACATTATAACCCTAATCTGTCACTCAGTGTGAAGGTACTGTTGACATTATAACCCTAATCTGTCACTCAGTGTGAAGGTACTGTTGACATTATAACCCTAATCTGTCACTCAGTGTAAAGGTATTGTTGACATTATAACCCTAATCTGTCACTCAGTGTGAAGGTACTGTTGACATTATAACCCTAATCTGTCACTCAGTGAGAAGGTACTGTTGATACTATAACGCGAAACTCAGAATCCAGAAACACATTTTCTCCGCAGTAGCTACTGTAGCTAGCTAACAATCTGTCACGAGAGACTGATTTAAAGGGTCATTTACTGGACATTGTGTGGCTGTGTCTGTGTTTGTAGGAGAGGGAGACGTACCGCTGGCCAGTGAAGGAGTCTCTAAGGAGTATGTTAGCTTTGGGCTGGAACATGGAGAGGACCAAGGAGGGAGAGGCCATGTTAATCAGGAAACAAAGCAAGATCTCAGAGTCCACTCAGGTAGTGTGGTTGTGTATATATACTGTACGTTGAATGGCTAACATTTCCCCATCAATATCACCGATGTTTATTTAATGATTCATTGTATTATCTTTTAATGTTGACAGGACAACGATAACGAATTCATCCCTGAACCACCACTGGATCTGAACAATAGTACTCTATCCAGAGAGTTGCAGGTTGTTGTCATGGAACAATTGCTATGTTTTTATGTTGTTATTGAACAATGTTCTCCAGAATGTTTTACCCTGTATCAAGTCATGAAGTCATGATGTAATGTAACATCTGATGGCATGCTACTAAGCAGGTACCGTGTGCTGTGGGCCATGGGTAGTGCTCTGCACTCTACACCAGGCCTGGGTTCACATGCTATTGGAATTTGTTGTGCTTTGTTTGAGGATACCCTTTTCCGATGAGAAAAAAATAAGAAAAATCCCAAAAGTACTAACCCCGCCCACCTGCCAATCCAGGAAAGGCCAAAGCAAACGCTCAGAAGTATTTGGAAGATTTAAAATAGTATTGGATCTCAGGTCTGCTGTAGTTCTGGGGTTTCCCCACCTCGGTCCCTCCTTTCTCCGGGTGCACGTGCACAGCTGATTCAAATAACAACTCGTCAAGCTTTGGACTGAGTTTAGGAAACCCTACCTGTAGTAGCTTCATCATGACACATCCAAAACACGGACTGTTTTCATGTCCGCGTGTGTGTGTGTTCCCCCTTGTAGGGGATGGTGGAGGTAGTAGCAGAGAACTACCACAACATCTGGGCCAAGAAGAAGAAGGCTGAGCTGAGTAGTAAAGGTGAGTAGTCAGCCACAAGGCCCGTCGTCCCTTGTAATCACCCAGGAATAATGCATGCTAAATGTATGTGTGGGAAGTGTATGTTAATGTTTATGTAAGATGTAGGCATACATATACAGTGGGGCAAAAAAAAGTATTTAGTCAGCCACCAATTGTGCAAGTTCACCCACTTAAAAGGATGAGAGAGGCCTGTAATTTTCATCATAGGTACATTTCAACTATGACAGACAAAATTTTGAAAAACAAATCCAGAAAATCACATTGTAGGATTTTTAATGAATTTATTTGCAAATTGAATATAATGGAATATAAGTATATATAAGTATTTGGTCACCTACAAACAAGCAAGATTTCTGGCTCTCACAGACCTGTAACTTTTTCTTTAAGAGCCTCCTCTGTCCTCCACTCGTTACCTGTATTAATGGCACCCGTTTGAACTTGTTATCAGTATAAAAGACACCTGTCCACAACCTCAAACAGTCACACTCCAAACTCCACTATGGCCAAGACCAAAGAGCTGTCAAAGGACACCAGAAACAAAATCAGCTTGGTTTGAAGAAATCAACTGTGGGAGCAATTATTAGGAAATGAAAGACATACAAGACCACTGATAATCTCCCTCGATCTGGGGCTCCACGCAAGATCTCACCCAGTGGGGTCAAAATGATCACAAGAACGGTGAGCAAAAATCCCAGAACCACACGGGGGGACCTAGTGAATGACCTGCAGAGAGCTGGGACCAAAGCAACAAAACCTATCCTCAGTAACACACTACGCCGCCAGGGACTCAAATCTTGCAGTGCCAGACGTGTCCCCCTGCTTAAGCCAGTACATGTCCAGGCCCGTCTGAAGTTTGCTAGAGAGCATTTGGATGATCCAGAAGAAGATTGGGAGAATGTCATATGGTCAGATGAAACCAAAATATAACTTTTTGGTAAAAACTCAACTCGTCGTGTTTGGAGGACAAAGAATGCTGAGTTGCATCCAAAGAACACCATACCTACTGTGAAGCATGGGGGTGGAAACATCATGCTTTGGGGCTGTTTTTCTGCAAAGGGACCAGGACGACTGATCCGTGTAAAGGAAAGAATGAATGGGGCCATGTATCGTGAGATTTTGAGTGAAAACCTCCTTCCATCAGCAAGGGCATTGAAGATGAAATTTGGCTAGGTCTTTCAGCATGACAATGATCCCAAACACACCGCCCGGGCAACGAAGGAGTGGCTTCGTAAGAAGCATTTCAAGGTCCTGGAGTAGCCTAACCAGTCTCCAGATCTCAACCCCATAGACATTTTTTGGAGGGAGTTGAAAGTCCGTGTTGCCCAGCAACAGCCCCTCACTGCTCTAGAGGAGATCTGCATGGAGGAATGGGCCAAAATACCAGCAACAGTGTGTGAAAACCTTGTGAAGACTTACAGAAAACATTTGACCTCTGTCATTGCCAACAAAGGGTTTATAACAAAGTATTGAGATAAACTTTTGTTATTGACCAAATACTTATTTTCCACCATAATTTGCAAATAAATTCATTAAAAATCCTACAATGGGATTTTCTGGATTTTTTTTTCTTCTCATTTTGTCTGTCATAGTTGAAGTGTACCTATGATGAAAATTACAGGCCTCTCTCATCTTTTTAAAAGGGAGAACTTGCACAATTGGTGGCTGACTAAGTACTTTTTTGCCCCACTGTAGGTGTGTACATATATATATATATATATATATATATATATATATATATATATATATATATATACACTACCATTCAAAAGTTTGGGGTCACTTTGAAATGTCCTTGTTTTTGAAATTGTTAATTGTTAATGTTGTAACTGACTATTGTAGCTGGAAACAGCTGATTTTTAATGGAATATTTACATAGGTGTACAGAGGCCCATTAAGGCCCATTACACTCCTGTGTTCCAATGGCATGTTGTGTTAGCTAATCCAAGTTCATCATTTTAAAAGGCTAATTGATCATTAGAAAACCCTTTTGCAATTATGTTAGCACAGTTAAAAACTGTTGTCCTGATTAAAGAAGCAATAAAACTGGCCTTCGTTGGACTATTTGAGTATCAGGAGCATCAGAGTTTGTTGGTTCGATTACAGGCTCAAAAATTGCCAGAAACAAATAACTTTCTTCTGCAACTCGTTAGTCTATTCTTGTTCTGAGAAATTAAGGCTATTCCATGCGAGAAATGGCCAAGAACCTGAAGATCTCGTACAACGCTGGGTACAATGCAAATTAATTACTTAAAGATCATACAATGTGATTTTCTAGATTTTTTGTTTTACATTCCGTCTCTCACAGTTGAAGTGTACCTATGATACAAATTACAGACCTCTACATGCTTTATAAGTAGGAAAACCTGCAAAATCGGCAGTGTATCAAATACTTATTCTCCCCACTGTATATACTGTATGTTTGTGAAAGTGTAGTCACTGTTTGATGTGTTTGCTGTCTGTCTCAGGAGGAGGGAGCCACCCATTGCTGGTGCCCTATGACACTCTGACAGCCAAGGAGAAATACAGAGACAGAGAGAAGGTCCAAGATCTCTTTAAATTTCTTCAGATCAGTGGATACACTATCACCAGGTCAGACTCTCCCCCTAACTATCTCACCATATACTGCATCTGTCTGTTACCACAGAGGACATGAAACCAATCAGTTAACCAATCAGTCCTTCACTGTTTCTTACATTCTGTCATGTCTTGTTCAGTGGGCCACTGAATGTTTTGAAATGGAAGAGATGCCACCTGAACGTCAAGTCCACTGAGAAGAAATGCTTTGAAAATGTTTCTCCTGTTTGTGCCTGAAGATTCAGATCAAAATCACCTGTTTACTGTATTACAGTAATCAGCAGACTAACACAGTAATCAGCAGACTAACAGAGTAATCAGCTGACGAACACAGTAATCAGCAGACTAACAGAGTAATCAGCTGACGAACACAGTAATCAGCAGACTAACAGAGTAATCAGCAGACTAAAACAGTAATCAGCTGACTAACACAGTAATCAGCAGACTAACACAGTAATCAGCAGACTAACACAGTAATCAGCTGACTGAAACAGTAATCAGCTGACTAACACAGTAATCAGCAGACTAAAACAGTAATCAGCTGACTAAAACAGTAATCATCTGACTAACACAGTAATCAGCTGACTAACACAGTAATCGGCAGACTAACACAGTAATCAGCTGACTAACACAGTAATCAGCAGACTAACACAGTAATCAGCTGCCTAACACAGTAATCAGCTGACTAACACAGTAATCAGCTGACTAACACAGTAATCAGCAGACTAACACAGTAATCAGCTGACTAAAACAGTAATCAGCAGACTAACACAGTAATCAGCAGACTAACACAGTAATCAGCTGACTAACACAGTAATCAGCAGACTAACACAGTAATCAGCTGACTAACACAGTAATCAGCTGACTAACACAGTAATCAGCAGACTAACACAGTAATCAGCTGACTAACACAGTAATCAGCTGACGAACACAGTAATAACTACTGTTTTAGTTAGATCAATGAAGTTCTATTGTGTCTTATCTTATGGATGTTCTGCAGAGGCCTGAAGGACGTGGAGCAAGACTCATCGTCCATGGAGAAGAGGTTTGCTTACACGTTCCTCAAGAGGTTGCTGAAGAATGTGGACTCGGCTCAGGAGTTCATCGCCCACCTAGGTGAGTCCACTCAGACATTTGATGAATATGCTTTGAAATATGGAATTGAGAATTTAGTTAAGTGTCTAGTTTAAATTGTTTACGTCTTTGAACCTTGGTTTTTCCAGAGGCCATGGCCACCAGTGGAAAGACAGACAAATCGCCTCACGATCAGGAAATCAAGTTCTTCGCCAAGGTATGGATGTACAGTCTTTTAACAATAGACAGGAAATTAATTGTAGACTCTGTGGAATAAGGTCTCTAAGCTCTGCCTTGATTCATCCCTTCTCCTCCCAACCTGCCCAAAAGGTGCTGCTACCTCTCATAGACATGTACTTTAAGAACCACAGCATGTACTTCCTGTCCTCGCCCAGTAAGAACCTGAGCAGCAGTGGCTACGCCTCAAACAAGGAGAAGGAGATGATCACCAGGTAAGGGACCAGTAGCGGACACACTGGTGAACTCTGAACTGCAGTCTGATCTCAACACAGAATCCCCAGCCACAGTTTTCTAATGAGAGTCACTTATTCATAGACACTTCCAATTGACCTGAGAGGATCAGATAGGTGTAAGCTATATGTAGGAAATCTCACCTAGCCTGGCGTCTAGGGAAGGTAGTTATAGATTGATTTCAGACTGGGCACTACAATACACACGTGAAACTTGTGAACAATTTTTTTCTTGTTTTCCTCAGTTTGTTTTCTTTTTCTCTCCTATATTTATCTGTTTATTTCATTGCCTTTCCTCTCCTATATTTTACAGCCTGTTCTGTAAGATGGCAGCTCTTGTCAGACACAGGATTTCCCTCTTTGGTAAGGACCTCGGTCAATGCCTTCACCAGTGTGTCAATGCCTTCACCAGTGTGTCAATGCCTTCACCAGTGTGTCAATGCCTTCACCAGTGTGTCAATGCCTTTACCAGTGTGTCAATGCCTTTACCAGTGTGTCAATGTCTTTACCAGTGTGTCAATGCCTTCACCAGTGTGTCAATGCCTTCACCAGTGTGTCAATGCCTTTACCAGTGTGTCAATGCCTTCACCAGTGTGTCAATGCCTTTACCAGTGTGTCAATGCCTTTACCAGTGTGTCAATGCCTTCACCAGTGTGTCAATTCCTTTACCAGTGTGTCAATTCCTTTACCAGTGTGTCAATGCCTTCACTAGTGTGTCAATTCCTTTACCAGTGTGTCAATGCCTTCACCAGTGTGTCAATGCCTTCACCAGTGTGTCAATGCCTTTACCAGTGTGTCAATGCCTTCACCAGTGTGTCAATGCCTTCACCAGTGTGTCAATGCCTTCACCAGTGTGTCAATGCCTTTACCAGTGTGTCAATGCCTTCACCAGTGTGTCAATGCCTTCACCAGTGTGTCAATGCCTTCACCAGTGTGTCAATGACTTTACCAGTGTGTCAATGCCTTCACCAGTGTGTCAATGCCTTTACCAGTGTGTCAATGCCTTTACCAGTGTGTCAATGCCTTCACCAGTGTGTCAATGCCTTCACCAGTGTGTCAATGCCTTCACCAGTGTGTCAATGCCTTTACCAGTGTGTCAATGCCTTTACCAGTGTGTCAATGCCTTCACCAGTGTGTCAATGCCTTCACCAGTGTGTCAATGCCTTTACCAGCGTGTCAATGCCTTTACCAGTGTGTCAATGCCTTCACCAGTGTGTCAATGCCTTCACCAGTGTGTCAATTCCTTTACCAGTGTGTCAATGCCTTTACCAGTGTGTCAATGCCTTCACCAGTGTGTCAATTCCTTTACCGTTTTGCCTCAGTGCTGTGATTTGTACTCAGCGCTGCCTGTAGTCTTTGGCAGTGATTTCCATATCAATGTGTTATCATAGGGAGCGACTCGGCTATTATGGTGAGCTGTCTACACATCCTGGCTCATTCCCTGGACACAAGGTAAGAGCCTTTTAAAGACCCTGAAGAACAAACCTATTGTCTTCCCTTAAATCAGAAAAAGAAACCGCAACTTGATATTCTGGTGCTTCTCGTTCAGTTCAAATTGTTGATTAAGGAACTCTTTTACTGAGGAATGTGATTGTTGAATGGCTTGTAAATCATATATGCTTTTATTATATTGCATTTGTAAATTGTATAAATGGTGTATATTCAGGGCTCCCTTGTGAAAGAGGGTTTGCTCTCAATGGGAAATAAACTCAGTGTGGAAATAAACTCCCTGTGGAAATAAACTCCATGTGGAAATAAACTCCATGTGGAAATAAACCCCCTGTGGAAATAAACTCCCTGTGGAAATAAACTCCCCGTGGAAATAAACCCCCTGTGGAAATAAACCCCCTGTGGAAAAAAAACCCTGTGGAAATAAACTCCCTGTGGAAATAAACTCCCTGTGGAAATAAACCCCCTGTGGAAATAAACTCCCTGTGGAAATAAACTCCCTGTGGAAATAAACTCCCTGTGGAAATAAACTCCCTGTGGAAATAAACTCCCTGTGGAAATAAGTGTTACATTAATAAAGGTTAAGATGCTTACAACATTAAAGACAATTTCATACTTTAGCTATGTACAGTATGTTGATCATTATTCTGGGTATAAAAAGTACACGCTTTGTACAGTGATGTTTGTCTGTCCGTGCAAATAAATCCACGTATAACCCCTGTAGGAATCCATTACACAAATGGTTTCCTGTGTGAGGAGAATCTCTTACGAAGGTCATCACTGACCAAAAGCTTAGATTTGGTTGTGCAGAGCGTCCTTTTGTCATTATAGGAGAATCATTTACGCTTATTTTTCTGCGTTGTTGTTCTTACACCTCTCCTTTTGTCCTCTTCCTCCCCTCCCAGGACGGTGATGAAGTCAGGCTCAGAGATGGTGAAGGCTGGGGTCAGGACATTATTTGAGAATGCAGCGGAGGACCTAGAGAAGACCCTGGAGATGCTGAAGCTGGGGAAGTTCAGCCAGTCCCGGAGCCAGATGAAGGGCTTGTCCCAGAACATCACCTACGCCACCACCGCTCTGCTGCCCATCCTCACAGCCCTGTTCGAACATGTCACCATGCACAACTTTGGAGTCTGCCTGCTGGGTGAGTTAGCCTTGATGTTATTTTAATATATTTATACTGGTTGACCCAAGTGTGAGTCCCCTAGTGCAGTGGTTCTCAAACATCTCCTCTGGGACCCCCAGCCGTTCCAAACCTCTTCTCGTTGGTTTGGGAGTGGCTGGGGGTCCCGAGGAGAGGTTTGGGAGTGGCCGGGGGTCCAGAGGAGAGGTTTTGAGTGGCTGGGGGTCCCGAGGAGAGGTTTGGGAATGGCTGGGGGTTGCGAGGAGAGGTTTTGAGTGGCTGGGGGTCCCGAGGAGAGGTTTTGAGTGGCTGGGGGTCCCGAGGAGAGGTTTGGGAATGGCTGGGGGTCCCGAGGAGAGGTTTGGGAGCGGCTGGGGGTGCCCAGAGTAGAGGTTTGGGAGCGGCTGGGGGTGCCCAGAGGAGAGGTTTGGGAACGGCTGGGGGTTTCTAGGAAATCTGACCTGTGTGTGTTGCCTTTTCCAGTGGATGATGTCCAGCTGTCGTGCTATCGCATTGTGACGTGTCTCTACTCACTGGGCACGGGGAAACACATCTTCATGGAGAGGTATGAGACCTCACCACATCTAAGGAGGTACAGTAGGAGCAGGAGATGGAATGAGAGTGATTAAATCTCTCTGGATAATTGGAGAAGGAAAATGCCATCCAACACTGACTAGAAAAATGACACTGTCTGAACTGTGGTGTGCTCTAAGTCACGTCTGAGTGCTGTAAGTGAAGAAGAAAAAATTACATAATGAAAAGAAACGTGCTGGTTCTACTTTTAGCAATAAAGACACTTTTTTTGTCCCCTAGGCCTCTCCTTCAGAGTGCTATGGCACAGCAATGTACTCATGTCTACTGTAAATGTGTGTGTTTGTGTGTATTAATGTCTCTGTGTGTCTTAATCTCTGTGTGTGTGTGTGTGTGTGTGTGTGTGTTAATGTCTCTGTCTGTGTGTTAATGTCTCTGTGTGTATTGTATTTATTATGGATCCCCATTAGCTGCTGCCAAATCAGCAGCTACTCTTCCTGTGATCCAGCAAAATGAAGGCAGTTTATACAATTTTAAAAACATTATAATACATTCACAGATTTCACAACACACTGTGTGCCCTCAGCCCCCTACACTACTACATATCTACAGTACTGTGTGTGTGTGTGTGTGTGTGTGTGTGTGTGTGTGTGTGTGTGTGTGTGTGTCTGCGCCAATGTTTGTGTTGCTTCACAGTCCTTTCTGTTCCATAAGGTGTTGTTTTAATCTATTGTACTGCTTGCATCAGTTACTTGATGTGGAATAAAGTTCCCTGTAGTCATGGCTCTATGTAGTACTGTGTGCCTCCCATAGTCTGTTCTGGACTTGGGGACTGTGAAGAGTCCTCTTGTGGCATGTCTTGTGGGTATGCATGGGTGTCCGAGCTGTGTGCCAGTAGTTTAGACAGACAGCTCGGTGCATTCAACATGTCAATACCTCTCATAAATAAAAGTAGTGAGGAAGTCAATCTCTCCTCCACTTTCAGCCAGGAGAGGTTGACATGCATACTATTAATATTAGCTCTCTGTGTATATCCAAGGGCCAGCCGTGCTGCCCTGTTCTGGGCCAATTGTCCTTTTTTTGTGGCACCTGACCACACGACTGAACAGTAGTCAAGGTGTGACAAAACTAGGGCCTGTAGGACCTGCCTTGTTGATAGTGTTGTTAAGGCAGAGCATCGCTTTATTTTAGACAGACTTCTCCCCATCTTAGCTACTACTGCATACTACTTAGCTACTACTCAACATCCACATTATTTATTACAAGATTTAGTTGAGGTTTAGGGTTTAGTGAGTGTTTTGTTCCAAATACAATGCTTTTAGTTTTAGAAATATTTAGGGCTGACTTATTCCTTGCCACCCAATCTGAAACTAACTGCAGCTCTCTGTTCAGTCATTTCAGTCGCTGTAGTAGCTGACGTGTATAGTGTTGACACTCTGGCTTTACTCAGTCAGTGACATGTCGTTAGTAAAAATTGGAAAAAACAAGGGACCTAAACAGCTACCTGGGGAATTCCTGATTCTAACTGGATTATATTTGAGAGGCTTCAATTAAAAAACACCCTCTGTGTTCTGTTAGACAAGTAACTCGTTGTCCACGTTATCAAATCAAATCAAATGTATTTATATAGCCCTTCTTACATCAGCTGATATCTCAAAGTGCTGTACATAAACCCAGCCTAAAACTCCAAACAGCAAGCAATGCAGGTGTAGAAGCACGGTGGCTAGGAAAAACTCCCTAGAAAGGAACCAGGCTATGAGGGGTGGCCTGTCCTCTTCTGGCTGTGCCGGGTGGAGATTATAACAGAACATGCCCAAGATGTTCAAATGTTCATAAATGACCAGCATGGTCAAATAATAATAATCACAGTAGTTGTCGAGGGTGCAACAAGTCAGCACCTCAGGAGTAAATGTCAGTTGGCTTTTCATAGCCGATCATTAAGAGTATCTCTACCACTCCTGCTGTCTCTAGAGAGTTGAAAACAGCAGGCCTGGGACAGGTAGTGTAACAGTATAATTTTAGACCGTCCCCTCGCCCATACCCGGGCGCGAACTAGGGACCTTCTGCACACATCAACAGTCACCCTCGAAGCATCGTTACCCATCGCTCCACAAAAGCCGCGGCCCTTGCAGAGCAAGGGGAACTACTACTTCAAGGTCTCAGAGCAAGTGACGTCACTGATTGAAACGCTATTTAGCGCCCACGCTAACTAAGCTAGCCGTTTCACATCCGTTACACTCACCCCCCTTTTGACCTTCCTCCTTTTTCCGCAGCAACCAGTAATCCGGGTCAACAGCATCAATCTAACAGTATAATTTTAGACCGTCCCCTCGCCCATACCCGGGCGCGAACTAGGGACCTTCTGCACACATCAACAGTCACCCTCGAAGCATCGTTACCCATCGCTCCACAAAAGCCGCGGCCCTTGCAGAGCAAGGGGAACTACTACTTCAAGGTCTCAGAGCAAGTGACGTCACTGATTGAAACGCTATTTAGCGCCCACGCTAACTAAGCTAGCCGTTTCACATCCGTTACAGTAGCACGTCCGGTGAACAGGTCAGGGTTCCATAGCCGCAGGCAGAACAGTTGAATCTGGAAGAGCAGCACGACCAGGTGGACTGGGGACAGAAAGAGGAGTCATCAGGCCAGGTAGTCCTGAGGCATGGTCCTAGGGCTCAGGTCCTCCGAGAGAGAGAGAGAAAGAGAGAATTAGAGAGAGCATACTTAAATTCACACAGGACACCGGATAAGACAGGAGAAATACTCCAGATATAACAAACTGACCCTAGCCTCCCGACACACAAACTACTGCAGCATAAATACTGGAGGTTGAGACAGGAGGGGTCAGGAGACATTGTGGCCCCATCCAATGATACCCCCAGACAGGGCCAAACAGGCAGGATATAACCCCACCCACTTTGCCAAAGCACAGCCCTCACACCACTAGAGGGATATTTTTATTTTATTTCGCCTTTATTTTACCAGGTAGGCTAGTTGAGAACCATTACCATATAGCAATTAAACACTGGAATGGTGTGCAGAAGATGAATGTGCAAGTAGAGATACTGGGGTGCAAAGGAGCAAGATAAATAAATAAATACTGTATGGGGATGAGGTAGGCAGATAGACGGGCTATGTACAGGTGCAGTGATCTGTGAGCTGCTCTGACAGCTGTACCCAAACAATTCGATGTGAGTACATTGGAGGTAAACCTAGGCATTGAGTAATGATGAGAGAGATATAGTCCCTATGTAGGAGGTGTAACAACATGGTTGGTTAAGGCATATTGAGCAGGGCTAGAGGCTCTACAGTGAAATAAGACAGTAATCACTAACCAGGACAGTAATGGACAAGGCATATTGATATTAGAGAGCGGCATGCGTAGCCAAGTGAACATATGGGCTGACTGGGAACACGACGATTCAGACAGTTTGCAGGCCGAAGCTAACACGCTAACAGTTAGTAGGCCGGGGCTAAACAAGCTAGCAGTTAGCAGACTGGGGCTGGCAAGCTATCGGTTAGCAGACCGGGTTAGCAAGCAAGCAGTTAGCAGGGGCTAGCAGTTAGCAGACCGGAGCTAGCAAGTTAGCCTTTGGGGGACGTCGCCATGGGGGCAAGTCTATTTTTGCCTCTTTGTGCGGTGACTTCGATAGACCAGTTGTGGAGTTCGTAGGGTTCCAAGTAGCTCTAAGCAGCTAGCAGGCCTAGCAGGTTAGCAGAATGGGCCTTCAGTGGGCGTCGCGCCTGAGGAGCCTGTTGGAATCCTCGGGCAGATTGTCGGTATTCCAGTCGTAGAGGATTGGCGGGGTTCCGTGCCCCGTACCAGCAGTAGAAGGGGTCCGGATATTGTAGCCCAGGAAGTGGGCTTCGGCGGTAGCACAGGAGCCCTTGCCGGGCTAGCTTCAGGCTAATTGGTGCTTGCTCCAGGATGGAAACGCTAGCCAGGAGTGCTCACCTGGGATTGCGGTTAGCTGGTTGCGAAGTTCCAGATGAAAATGTTCAGAGTTTGCGGTAGGAATCCGGGGATATGGAGTGAAGTAGGTCCTTTATGCTCTGGTTTGAGTCATGTTGTTCGAACTGGCAAGAGCTTTCCGAGCTAAAGGTTAGCTGATGACCGCTAGCAATGGTTTGCTAACTGATAGCTGGTAGTTAGCTGGCTAGCTTCAGTTGAGGGATTCCAGATACGAAGTAAATAGAAATACTTTAGAAAAAAGCAGAGAATCCCATTGGAGAGAGAGAGGAACCGGCCAGGCAGAGACAGCAAGGGCGGTTCGTTGCTCCAGAGCCTTTCCGTTCACCTTCACACTCCTGGGCCAGACTACGCTCGATCATATGACCTACTGAAGAGATGAGTCTTCAGTAAAGACTTAAATGTTGAGACCGAGTCTGCGTCTCTCATATGGGTAGACAGACCATTCCATAAAAATTTAGCTCTATAGGAGAAAGCCCTGCCTCCAGCTGTTTGCTTAGAAATTCTAGGGACAATTAGGAGGCCTGTAGAGCATTGCAGTAGTTTAACCTAGAAGTAACAAAAGCATGGATACATTTTTCTGCATAGTTTTTGGACAGAAAGTTTCTGATTTTTGCAATGTTACGTAGATGTATATTGTGGGTAAAGGTTTGGCTTTTTCAAGAGAGGCTTTATTACTGCCACTTTTAGTGAGTTTGGTACACATCCGGTGGATAGAGAGCCGCTTATTATGTTCAACATAGGAGGGCCAAGCACAGGAAGCAGCTCTTTCAGAGGTTTAGTTGGATTGAGTCCAGTATGCAGCTTGAAGGTTTAGAGAACATGATTATTTTCATCATTGTGTCAAGAGATATAGTACTAAAACACTTGAGTGTCTCTCTTGATACTAGGTCCTGGCAGAGTTGTGCAGACTCAGGACAACTGAGCTTTGGAGGAATACGCAGATTTAAAGAGGAGTCCGTAATTTGCTTTCTAATGGTCATGATATTTTCCTCAAAGAAGTTCATGAATTTATTACTGCTGAAGTGAAAGCCATCCTCTCTTGGGGAATGCTGCTTTTTAGTTAGCTTTGCGACAGTATCAAAAATACATTTTGAATTGTTATTATTTTCCTCAATTAAGTTGGAAAAATAGGATGATGGAGCAGCAGTAAGGGCTCTTCGATACTGCACGGTATTGTCTTTCCAAGCTAGTCGGAAGACTTCCAGTTTGGTGTGGCGCCATTTCCATTCCAATTTTCTGAAAGCTTGCTTCAGAACTCGGGTATTTTCTGTATACCAGGGAGCTAGTTACTTATGACAAATGTTTTTCGTTTTTAGGGGTGCGACTGCATCTAGGGTATTGCGCAAGGTTAAATTGAGTTCCTCAGTTAGGTGGTTAACTGATTTTTGTCCTCTGACGTCCTTGGGTAGGCAGAGGGAGTCTGGAAGGGCATCAAGGAATCTTTGGGCTGTCTGAGAATTTATAGCACGACATTAAGATCCACAACATTTATTCCACGGGACAAAACTAGGTCCAGAGTATGATTGTGACAGTGAGTAGGTCCAGAGACATTTTGGACAAAACCCACTGAGTCGATGATGGCTCCGAAAGCCTTTTGGAGTGGGTCTGTGGACTTTTCCATGTGAATATTAAAATCCCCCAAAATGTGAATATCATCTGTTATAACTACAAGGTCCGATAGGAATTCAGGGTACTCAGTGAGGAATGCTGTATATGGCCCAGGAGGACTGTAAACAGTAGCTATAAAAAGTGATTGAGTAGGCTGCGTAGATTTCATGACTAGAAGCTCAAAAGACGAAAACATATATTTTTTTGTAAATTAAAATTTGCTATCGTAAATGTTAGCAACACCTCCGCCTTTGCGGGATGCACGGGGGATATGGTCACTAGTGTAGCCAGGAGGTGAGGCCTCATTTAACACAGTAAATTCATCAGGCAGGGTAGCCTAGCGGTTAGAGCGATAACCGGAAGGTTGCAAGTTCAAATCCCCGAGCTGACAAGGTACAAATCTGTCATTCTGCCCCTGAACAGGCAGTTAACCCACTGTTCCTAGGCTGTCATTGAAAATAAGAATTTGTTCTTAACTGACTTGCCTAGTTAAATAAAGGTAAAATAAGAGATCAAGATTATGATCAGTGACTATAACTGCCTTTGAAGTGAGGGATCTAACATAAGTAGCCCTATTTTGAGGTGTGAGGTATCACAATCTCTTTCAATAATGGCAGGAGGTCTTTATTCTAGTGAGATTGCTAAGGCGAACACCTCCATTGCCCAACCTAGGTCGAGACAATGGGGATAGCTGAGCTGACTACACTGACTGTGCTAGTGGCAGACTCCACTAAGCTGGCAGGCTGGCTAACAGCGTACTGCCTGGCCAGCACCCTATTTCATTGTGGAGCTAGAGGAGTTAGAGCCCTGTCTATGCTGGTAGATAAGATGAGAGCACCCCTCTAGCTAGGATGGAGTCCGTCACTCCTCAGCAGGCCAGGCTTGGTCCTGTTTGTGGGTTAGTCCCAGAAAGAGGGCCAATTATCTACAAATTCTATATTTTGGGAGGGGCAGAAAACAGTTTTCAACCAGTGATTGAGTTGTGAGACTGCTGTAGAGCTCATCACTCCCCCTAACTGGGAGGGGGCCAGAGACCATTACTTGATGCCGACACATCTTTCTAGCTGATTTACACACTGAAGCTATGTTGCGCTTGGTGACCTCTGACTGTTTCATCCTAACATCGTTGGTGCCGACGTGGATAACAATATCTCTATATTCTCTACACTCGCCAGTTTTAGCCTTAACCAGCACTATCTTTAGATTAGCCTTAACGTCGGTAGCCCTGCCCCTTGGTAAACAGTGTATGATTCGTTTTAAGTCTAATACTGCGGGTAATGGAGTCGCCAATGACTAGGGTTTTCAATTTGTCAGAGCTAATGGTGGGAAGCTTCGGCGTCTCAGACCCCGTAACGAGAGGAGTAGAGACAAGAGAAGGATCGGCCTCAGACTCCGACTCGCTGCTTAATGTGGAGAACTGGTTGAATGTTTCTGTCGGCTGAATGAGCGACAACGGTTGAGCATTCCTACAGCATTTCTCTCCAGAAGCCATGAGAAAGTTGTCCAGCTGCGGGGACCACGCGAGGGGATTTATACTAACGTTACTATCTGTACTTACTGGTGGCACAGACGCTGTTTCATCCTTTCCTACACTGAAATTACCCTTGCCTAATGCTTGCGTCTGAAGCCGGGCTTGCAGCGATCGTTCTCCTGTATATTATGAGTACAGCGACTACAATTAGAAGGCATCATGTTAATGTTACTACTTAGCTTCGGCTGTTGGAGGTCCTGACGAACCATGTCCAGATAAAGTGTCCGGAGTGAAAAGGTTGAATGAAAAAAAAATGTTGAGGGAAAAACTAAAAATATAAACGGTAATTAAAAAGTAAAAACCGGAAAGTTGTCACGTAGCAAAGTAAGGTTGGTAAACAAGTCTGCAAGTTATGACCGGAAATGACGAATCTGGTCATCTGAACATCAACTGTAGCAGGGGGTGTAAAGCAATAACACAAGTTTTTCCATCAGCTGACTATGATCGATAATGTCAAAAGCTGCACTGAAGTCTGACAAGACAGCCCCCACAATAATTTCATCATCAATTTATCTCAGTGTGTATTAATGTCTCTGTGTGTGTCAATGACTCTGTGTGTGTTAATGTTTCTGTGTGTGTTAATGTTTCTGTGTGTGTTAATGTTTTTGTGTATGTTAATGTTTCTGTGTGTGTTAATGTTTCTGTGTGTTAATGTTTCTGTGTGTATTTATGTCTCTGTGTGTATTAATGCCTCTGTGTGTATTCCCTTCAGGCACCTACCAGCCCTAGGGGAGTGTCTGGCCACCCTGGTAGGAGCCATGCCTGTAGCTTTCCTAATGTCTGTGTGTATTCCCTTCAGGCACCTACCAGCCCTAGGGGAGTGTCTGGCCACCCTGGTAGGAGCCATGCCTGTAGCTTTCCTGGAGCCTGATCTTAACGCTCACAACCCCCTGTCTGTCTTCAACACCAAGACACCGCGAGAGAGGGCCAGTAAGTCACTACTCTGCAGCAGTGTAGTACTACTGAATCATAACACTACCAATTTATCAGAACCAATATATGCTTGACTACAATCCATATGCCCTTGCATTGACCTCCACTACATCCTACGTTCTACTGGAAGGGCCGTTTCCCTGGACACAAGGCCTAGTCCTTGACCATGCATTTTAGTCCAGGACCAAGCTTCATCAATGTCTGGGAAACCAGCCCTGTGTTTATTAACGGTGATTGGCTAACTGTGTGCTGTTCTCTGTGTAGTCTTGAGTATGCCTGACTCTGTGGAGGAGATGTGTTCAGAGGTGCCTCGTCTGGATCGCCTGCTGAAGGACATCAACGACATCTCAGAGTCTGGAGCACGATACACAGAGATGCCACAGGTCAGGAGGGCATGGACTGTTTTTCATTTATTTATTTTTATTTCACCTTTATTTAACCAGGTAGGCTAGTTGAGAACACCTTTATTTAACCAGGTAGGCTAGTTGAGAACACCTTTATTTAACCAGGTGGGCCAGTTGAGAACACCTTTATTTAACCATGTAGGCTAGTTGAGAACACCTTTATTTAACCAGGTAGGCTAGTTGAGAACAAGTTCTCATTTACAACTGCGACCTGAACTAGATAAAGCATAGCAGGGTTAACAGACAACAACACAGAGTTACACATGGAGTAAACAATAAACAAGTCAATAACACAGTAGAAAAAAAAGAAAAAAGAGAGTCTATATACATTGTGTGCAAAAGGCACGAGGAGGTAGGACGAATAATTAAAATTTTGCAGATTAACACTGGAGTGATAAATTATCAGATGGTCATGTACAGGTAGAGATACTGGTGTGCAAAAGAGCAGAAAATTAAATAAATATAAACAGTATGGGGATGAGGTAGATAAATTGGGTGGGCTATTTACCGATAGACTATGTACAGCTGCAGCTGTTGTTATCACTACATCGGTTCATATTACAAGAGAGCTTTTCTTTAGACAGTGAACCCTATTTTAAAGCTGGAATCCTCAGCGGTGAAGCTGTCGCGTTCGTTTGCGATATTACAACAACAAAGACACGTTACTTGTTACGACGAACACAGTTTTCTTCGTCTGACATCGTTGCACGTGCGATAGAACACAGAGAATGTACTACCATTTATTTTCACCATGATGCCGGATTCTCCTCCTCCTCCCCAAAGAAACTCATTAAAGCTAGAGCCTTGATTGACAGCAACTCCTTGATTAAAATGACCTCTGGCATGACGGCATTACGTGGTATAACTTAATATCACAATTTATCGTGATATAGCTTAATATTCTGATAATGGTGATATTGCTTAATATTGTGGTTAGCGCTTAATATGGTGCCGTCCCATCCCCATTCCCTCCAGGTGATTGAGGTGATCCTGCCCATGTTGTGTAACTACCTGTCCTATTGGTGGGAGAGAGGAACAGAGAACTCTGCTCCACACATAGCCTGCTGCACCACCGTGTGCTCCAACCACCTCAGCATCATCCTGGGGAACATCCTCAAGATCCTCAACAACAACCTGGGCATCGACGACGCTCCCTGGATGAAGAGGATCGCAGGTGGGATACTGGGTTATTATTACCTCAGGGCTAACGTTTTAACAGAGGAGGTTTTGGTGAACTCGTGTGTTGAGGAACCTGGCCTTAGACCGGAAGACTTGCGTTAACTCCATGAGTCAATGCCTACCCACTGGGCACACACTGGTAGAATCAACGTTGTTTCCATGTCATTTCGATGTGATTACGTTGAACCAACGTGGAATCGATGTTGAATTGATGTCTGTGCCCAGTGAGTAGGCTTTAGCTCAACGGGCTAATACAGTCTCATTGCACACAGGATACCCGCGTTTGAACCTAGTTGGTCATGTTTGGCGGGCAATGTGATGAATGGTGAATAATAAACACAAAGCTGTGGTCGTAGCATTCCCAGCCGTACTCTTTGAATCAAAGTAGCAACTCCTCAGTGAGGCGAAATCTGATTGGTTTCGTTGGTATCATTGCAGTCTACTCTCAGCCAATCATCTGTAAGGCTGCAGCAGACCTCCTGAAGAGTCACTTCCTGCCCACTCTAGAGAAACTCAGGAAGAAGACAGTCAAGGTGAGATGAGAGGAATTGAAATGTATTCTTTGGACTGCTGTCCATTTGTTTGTTTTCATTTTCTATGAATCATTCACAAGAGTCAATCACACAACTAGCTTGAATCCATAATGCGAACCTGCCAACCTCTATGTTATTGTTCGACGTGACAATGACAAGACTTGGCAGTACAGCAAGGCTAGCGCACGGCCATTAAGGAAAATCCCTTTTGAGTGATTTCGTAGTTCCCTGACCCCAGGGGGCGATGGAGGAGGAGCCGCTGAAGTCTGACTTTAAAGGAGACACTCAGGAAACCGAGCTTCTGTTATTACTATGTTGTAAAGGTGTTATAACTGTTATTATGTGTTATAACTATGTTATTACTATGTTATAACCCCAGGTGGTGGCAGAGGAGGAGCTGCTGAAGGCTGACATTAAAGGAGACACTCAGGAAGCTGAGCTTCTCATTCTGGATGAGTTTGCTGTCCTCTGTAGAGACCTGTACGCCTTCTACCCAATGCTCATCCGCTACATGGACAACAACAGGTAGTATAACCCAGCCAGCCTTTCCAACACACACATCTGTTGTTTAGGTTCTGGGAAATCTGCAGGCCTTGACAAAATGTTCACTGAATTCATTTAGAATGACACTGTGTACAGTACTGTACTATTTATTTCAGGAGATCATAGTGAGATAACATGTATCCAATCTTTCTTATTTGGGATTGCTACCTGCAGATTCCCCCAATGCATATCCTGGACTCTAGGCGACATAACACAACAGATGGTTACTATGGCCTCACCTCTTCTTTAGTCCACTTCTCATGAAAACGTCTGTCAAACTCCCACCAGGTCCAGATGGTTGAAGAGGCCTGATGCTCAGTCCAACGAGCTCTTCACCATGGTGGCGGAGATCTTCATTCTCTGGTGCAAATCACACGTAAGACTTTTCACATTAGAATACTACATACAGTGAGTTCATTTATTTTCAAGTTCTGTTTGAAGATTCTTCTCGTTTCTTTCCTTCTTTACTGACCCCGTCAACAGAACTTCAAAAGGGAAGAGCAGAACTTTGTGGTTCAGAATGAAATCAACAACCTGTCTTTCTTGACTGGGGAACGTAAAACCAAGATGTCCAAGGTAAGGACGGAGCAGGAGTTCGTTTAGCCAGTAGTGAGTAAAGAAAGACATTCGCAGAAGCGCTCTCACTGTGGTTGTCGGGAAATCCTGGTGGAGGCTTCCAGATATACCTGCTTATACCCTCACAATTCCAGGAATCTTCCAACCAGGATTTCTGAAAAACAGAGTATTCTCTCTCTCTCTCTCTCTCTCTCTCTCTCTCTCTCTCTCTCTCTCTCTCTGTGTATCTCTTTCTCTCTCCCTGTCGGTCTCTCCACAGTCAGGTGGTGACCAGGATAGGAAGCACAAGAAGCGGCGTGGAGAGCTGTATTCTGTCCAGACCTCTCTGATCGTAGCCGCACTGAAGAAGATGCTGCCCATCGGACTCAACATGTGCACCCCAGGAGACCAGGAGCTCATCTCATTGGCCAAGATAAGATACAGTCTGGTGAGTTATACTACATTATCCCTCTAACCCTGGAGACCAGGAGCTCATCTCATTGGCCAAGATAAGATACAATCTGGTGAGATATAATACTGTCATATTGCTAAAGTCTTCAATGATCATGTGAAGTAGCGTATTGATGTGTGATCACGCTACGTTTGTATTCACAGATATCCAGGCCTATCCCCAGCCATTTTGGCATGTTTTTAACCCATTCTCTCACTCCGAGTAGTTTCTCACTCCATCCTGTTTCCCTCCGACAGAAAGACACAGACGACGAGGTGAAGGATCACTTGCGTGAGAACCTACATCTTCAGGACAAGGTAGGCTTGGGAAATGTAAAATGATCTGATATTCCACACGGTGTGTACTTTGTATCTCCCCTGGTCATTTCTCTGCGCTACAGGAAAGTGTGGTCTGTAACCTCTGCATTACTCTGTAACCTCTGCATTACTCTGTAACCTCTGCATCACTTACTGTATTCAGCAGACCAGGACATTCAGATGCAGAAGCATTTGTAAAAAAAAATAAAAAATGTGGATGTAGTTTCAGTGACACCAACTGAAAAAAACATAATATGTTTTTTTTTTATGTTGATATGGTTTAACATTGTAAATGGACAAATTATAACATGTTTAGTGTGTGTGTGTGTGTGTGTGTGTGTGTGTGTGTGTGTGTATGTGTGTGTGTGTATGTGTATGTGTATGTGTATGTGTGTGTGTGTGTGTGTGTGTGTGTATGTGTGTGTATGTGTGTATGTGTGTATGTGTGTGTGTGTGTGTGTGTGTGTATGTGTATGTGTATGTGTATGTGTATGTGTGTGTGTATGTGTGTGTGTGAAGTCTGATGACCTGGCAGTGCAGTGGCAGATGAACCTGTATAAGGATGTGGTGGTGGTGGGGAGTGAGGAACGTGCAGACCCAGAACAGACTGTGGACAGAATACAAAGCATCTCCGCTGCAGTCTTCCACCTGGAGCAGGTACCCTCACAGTCAACAGTTACAACTCTATAAAGTCTGTTGTTTACTACGTGATGACATGATTTTCTCACTGAGACATATGTCTCTTTTACAAGGGTGCCCTGTTTACAAACACAGCATCAAATACAAAGTACAGAATGAGGATTTAGTAATACAATTATAACAGTCAAAGTGTTGATTATAAGAGTCTAAGTGTGGATTATAAGAGTCAAAGTGTGGATTATAAGAGTCAAAGTGTGGATTATAAGAGTCAAAGTGTGGATTATAAGAGTCAAATTGACATCCACAGAATAATGTTTTAAGACGTAATGTCCATAAGTTCGTAATGTTTTGAGACGTCATGTTTTGAGACGTAATGTCCATAAGACGTAATGTTTTGAGACGTAATGTTTTGAGACGTAATGTCCATAAGACGTAATGTTTTGAGACGTAATGTTTTGAGACGTCATGTTTTAAGACATAATGTCCATAAGACGTAATGTTTTGAGACGTAATGTTTTGAGACGTAATGTTTTAAGACATAATGTCCATAAGACGTAATGTTTTGAGACGTAATGTTTTGAGACGTAATGTCCATAAGACGTAATGTTTTGAGACGTAATGTTTTGAGACGTAATGTCCATAAGACGTAATGTTTTGAGACGTAATGTTTTAAGACGTAATGTTTTGAGACGTAATGTTTTGAGACGTAATGTTTTGAGACGTAATGTTTTGAGACGTAATGTCCATAAGTTCGTAATGTTTTGAGACGTAATGTTTTGAGACGTAATGTTTTGAGACGTAATGTTTTAAGACGTAATGTTTTGAGACGTAATGTCCATAAGACGTAATGTCCATAAGTTCGTAATGTTTTGAGACGTAATGTCCATAAGACGTAATGTCCATAAGTTCGTAATGTTTTGAGACGTAATGTCCATAAGACGTAATGTCCATAAGACGTAATGTTTTGAGACGTAATGTCCATAAGACGTAATGTTTTGAGACGTAATGTTTTGAGACGTAATGTTTTGAGACGTAATGTTTTGAGACGTAATGTTTTGAGACGTAATGTCTATAAGTTCGTAATGTTTTGAGACGTAATGTTTTAAGACGTAATGTCTTGAGACGTAATGTCCATAAGACGTAATGTTTTGAGACGTAATGTTTTGAGACGTAATGTCCATAAGACGTAATGTCCATAAGACGTAATGTTTTGAGACGTAATGTTTTAAGACGTAATGGCTTGAGACGTAATGTCCATAAGACGTAATGTTTTGAGACGTAATGTCAATAAGACGTAATGTTTTGAGACGTAATGTTTTGAGACGTAATGTTTTGAGACGTAATGTTTTGAGACGTAATGTCCATAAGTTCATAATGTTTTGAGACGTAATGTTTTGAGACGTAATGTTTTGAGACGTAATGTTTTGAGACGTAATGTCCATAAGTTCGTAATGTTTTGAGACGTAATGTCCATAAGACGTAATGTCCATAAGACGTAATGTTTTGAGACGTAATGTTTTGAGACGTAATGTTTTGAGACATAATGTCCATAAGTTTGTAATGTTTTGAGACGTAATGTCCATAAGACGTAATGTCCATAAGACGTAATGTTTTGAGACGTAATGTTTTAAGACGTAATGTCTTGAGACGTAATGTCCATAAGACGTAATGTTTTGAGACGTAATGTCCATAAGACATAATGTTTTGAGACGTAATGTTTTAAGACATAATGTTTTGAGACGTAATGTCCATAAGACGTAATGTTTTGAGACGTAATGTCCATAAGACGTAATGTTTTGAGACGTAATGTCCATAAGACATAATGTTTTGAGACGTAATGTCCATAAGACATAATGTCCGTAAGACGTAACGGTTTGAGACGTAATGTCCATAAGACATAATGTTTTGAGACGTAATGTTTTGAGACGTAATGTTTTGAGACGTAATGTTTTGAGACGTAATGTTTTAAGACGTAATGTTTTGAGACGTAATGTTTTGAGACGTAATGTCCATGAGTTCATAATGTTTTGAGACGTGATGTTTTGAGACGTAATGTCCATAAGACGTAATGTTTTGAGACGTAATGTTTTGAGACGTAATGTCCATAAGACGTAATGTCCATAAGACGTAATGTTTTGAGACGTAATGTCCATAAGACGTAATGTCCATAAGACGTAATGTTTTGAGACGTAATGTCCATAAGACGTAATGTCCATAAGACGTAATGTTTTGAGACGTAATGTTTTGAGACGTAATGTTTTGAGACGTAATGTTTTGAGACGTAATGTCCATAAGACGTAACGTTTTGAGACGTAATGTTTTAAGACGTAATGTTTTGAGACGTAATGTCCATAAGACGTAATGTCCATAAGTTCGTAATGTTTTGAGACGTAATGTCCATAAGTTCGTAATGTTTTGAGACGTAATGTCCATAAGACGTAATGTCCATAAGACGTAATGTTTTGAGACGTAATGTCCATAAGACGTAATGTTTTGAGACGTAATGTTTTGAGACGTAATGTTTTGAGACGTAATGTTTTGAGACGTAATGTCCATAAGTTCATAATGTTTTGAGACGTAATGTTTTGAGACGTAATGTTTTGAGACGTAATGTTTTGAGACGTAATGTCCATAAGTTCGTAATGTTTTGAGACGTAATGTCCATAAGACGTAATGTCCATAAGACGTAATGTTTTGAGACGTAATGTTTTAAGACGTAATGTTTTAAGACGTAATGTTTTGAGACGTAATGTCCATAAGACGTAATGTCCATAAGTTCGTAATGTTTTGAGACGTAATGTCCATAAGACGTAATGTCCATAAGACGTAATGTTTTGAGACGTAATGTCCATAAGACGTAATGTTTTGAGACGTAATGTTTTGAGACGTAATGTTTTGAGACTTAATGTTTTGAGACGTAATGTCCATAAGTTCATAATGTTTTGAGACGTAATGTTTTGAGACGTAATGTTTTGAGACGTAATGTTTTGAGACGTAATGTCCATAAGTTCGTAATGTTTTGAGACGTAATGTCCATAAGACGTAATGTCCATAAGACGTAATGTTTTGAGACGTAATGTTTTAAGACGTAATGTCTTGAGACGTAATGTCCATAAGACGTAATGTTTTGAGACGTAATGTCAATAAGACGTAATGTTTTGAGACGTAATGTTTTGAGACGTAATGTTTTGAGACGTAATGTTTTGAGACGTAATGTCCATAAGTTCGTAATGTTTTGAGACGTAATGTTTTGAGACGTAATGTTTTGAGACGTAATGTTTTGAGACGTAATGTCCATAAGTTCGTAATGTTTTGAGACGTAATGTCCATAAGACGTAATGTCCATAAGACGTAATGTTTTGAGACGTAATGTTTTGAGACGTAATGTTTTGAGACGTAATGTCAATAAGTTCGTAATGTTTTGAGACGTAATGTCCATAAGACGTAATGTCCATAAGACGTAATGTTTTGAGACGTAATGTTTTAAGACGTAATGTTTTGAGACGTAATGTCCATAAGACGTAATGTTTTGAGACGTAATGTCCATAAGACATAATGTTTTGAGACGTAATGTTTTGAGACGTAATGTTTTGAGACGTAATGTCCATAAGACATAATGTTTTGAGACGTAATGTTTTGAGACGCAATGTTTTGAGACGTAATGTTTTGAGACGTAATGTCCATAAGACATAATGTTTTGAGACGTAATGTTTTGAGACGTAATGTTTTGAGACGTAATGTTTTGAGACGTAATGTCCATAAGACGTAAAGTTTTGAGACGTAATGTTTTAAGACGTAATGTTTTGAGACGTAATGTTTTGAGACGTAATGTCCATAAGTTCATAATGTTTTGAGACGTAATGTTTTGAGACGTAATGTTTTGAGACGTAATGTCCATAAGTTCATAATGTTTTAAGACATAATGTCCATAAGACATAATGTTTTGAGACGTAATGTTTTGAGACGTAATGTTTTAAGACATAATGTCCATAAGACGTAATGTTTTGAGACGTAATGTTTTCAGACGTAATGTCCATAAGACGTAACGTTTTGAGACGTAATGTTTTAAGACGTAATGTTTTGAGACGTAATGTCCATAAGACGTAATGTCCATAAGTTCATAATGTTTTGAGACGTAATGTCCATAAGACGTAATGTCCATAAGACGTAATGTTTTGAGACGTAATGTCCATAAGACGTAATGTTTTGAGACGTAATGTTTTGAGACGTAATGTTTTGAGACGTAATGTTTTGAGACGTAATGTCCATAAGTTCATAATGTTTTGAGACGTAATGTTTTGAGACGTAATGTTTTGAGACGTAATGTTTTGAGACGTAATGTCCATAAGTTCGTAATGTTTTGAGACGTAATGTCCATAAGACGTAATGTCCATAAGACGTAATGTTTTGAGACGTAATGTTTTAAGACGTAATGTCTTGAGACGTAATGTCCATAAGACGTAATGTTTTGAGACGTAATGTCAATAAGACGTAATGTTTTGAGACGTAATGTTTTGAGACGTAATGTCCATAAGACGTAACGTTTTGAGACGTAATGTTTTGAGACGTAATGTTTTGAGACGTAATGTCCATAAGACGTAATGTCCATAAGTTCGTAATGTTTTGAGACGTAATGTCCATAAGACGTAATGTCCATAAGACGTAATGTTTTGAGACGTAATGTCCATAAGACGTAATGTTTTGAGACGCAATGTTTTGAGACGTAATGTTTTGAGACGTAATATTTTGAGACGTAATGTCCATAAGTTCATAATGTTTTGAGACGTAATGTTTTGAGACGTAATGTTTTGAGACGTAATGTTTTGAGACGTAATGTCCATAAGTTCGTAATGTTTTGAGACGTAATGTCCATAAGACGTAATGTCCATAAGACGTAATGTTTTGAGACGTAATGTTTTAAGACGTAATGTCTTGAGACGTAATGTCCATAAGACGTAATGTTTTGAGACGTAATGTCAATAAGACGTAATGTTTTGAGACGTAATGTTTTGAGACGTAATGTCCATAAGACGTAACGTTTTGAGACGTAATGTTTTAAGACGTAATGTTTTGAGACGTAATGTCCATAAGACGTAATGTCCATAAGTTCGTAATGTTTTGAGACGTAATGTCCATAAGACGTAATGTCCATAAGACGTAATGTTTTGAGACGTAATGTCCATAAGACGTAATGTTTTGAGACGTAATGTTTTGAGACGTAATGTTTTGAGACGTAATGTTTTGAGACGTAATGTCCATAAGTTCATAATGTTTTGAGACGTAATGTTTTGAGACGTAATGTTTTGAGACGTAATGTTTTGAGACGTAATGTCCATAAGTTCGTAATGTTTTGAGACGTAATGTCCATAAGACGTAATGTCCATAAGACGTAATGTTTTGAGACGTAATGTTTTAAGACGTAATGTCTTGAGACGTAATGTCATTAAGACGTAATGTTTTGAGACGTAATGTCAATAAGACGTAATGTTTTGAGACGTAATGTTTTGAGACGTAATGTTTTGAGACGTAATGTTTTGAGACGTAATGTCCATAAGTTCGTAATGTTTTGAGACGTAATGTTTTGAGACGTAATGTTTTGAGACGTAATGTCCATAAGTTCGTAATGTTTTGAGACGTAATGTCCATAAGACGTAATGTCCATAAGACGTAATGTTTTGAGACGTAATGTTTTGAGACGTAATGTTTTGAGACGTAATGTCAATAAGTTCGTAATGTTTTGAGACGTAATGTCCATAAGACGTAATGTCCATAAGACGTAATGTTTTGAGACGTAATGTTTTAAGACGTAATGTTTTGAGACGTAATGTCCATAAGACGTAATGTTTTGAGACGTAATGTCCATAAGACATAATGTTTTGAGACGTAATGTTTTGAGACGTAATGTTTTGAGACGTAATGTCCATTAGACATAATGTTTTGAGACGTAATGTTTTGAGACGCAATGTTTTGAGACGTAATGTTTTGAGACGTAATGTCCATAAGACATAATGTTTTGAGACGTAATGTTTTGAGACGTAATGTTTTGAGACGTAATGTTTTGAGACGTAATGTCCATAAGACGTAATGTTTTGAGACGTAATGTTTTAAGACGTAATGTTTTGAGACGTAATGTTTTGAGACGTAATGTCCATAAGTTCATAATGTTTTGAGACGTAATGTTTTGAGACGTAATGTTTTGAGACGTAATGTTTTGAGACGTAATGTCCATAAGACGTAATGTTTTGAGACGTAATGTTTTAAGACGTAATGTTTTGAGACGTAATGTTTTGAGACGTAATGTCCATAAGTTCATAATGTTTTGAGACGTAATGTTTTAAGACATAATGTCCATAAGACGTAATGTTTTGAGACGTAATGTTTTGAGACGTAATGTTTTAAGACATAATGTCCATAAGACGTAATGTTTTGAGACGTAATGTTTTGAGACGTAATGTCCATAAGACGTAACGTTTTGAGACGTAATGTTTTAAGACGTAATGTTTTGAGACGTAATGTCCATAAGACGTAATGTCCATAAGTTTGTAATGTTTTGAGACGTAATGTCCATAAGACGTAATGTCCATAAGACGTAATGTTTTGAGACGTAATGTCCATAAGACGTAATGTTTTGAGACGTAATGTTTTGAGACGTAATGTTTTGAGACGTAATGTTTTGAGACGTAATGTTTTGAGACGTAATGTCCATAAGTTCATAATGTTTTGAGACGTAATGTTTTGAGACGTAATGTTTTGAGACGTAATGTTTTGAGACGTAATGTCCATAAGTTCGTAATGTTTTGAGACGTAATGTCCATAAGACGTAATGTCCATAAGACGTAATGTTTTGAGACGTAATGTTTTAAGACGTAATGTCTTGAGACGTAATGTCCATAAGACGTAATGTTTTGAGACGTAATGTCAATAAGACGTAATGTTTTGAGATGTAATGTTTCGAGACGTAATGTTTTGAGACGTAATGTTTTGAGACGTAATGTCCATAAGTTCGTAATGTTTTGAGACGTAATGTTTTGAGACGTAATGTTTTGAGACGTAATGTTTTGAGACGTAATGTCCATAAGTTCGTAATGTTTTGAGACGTAATGTCCATAAGACGTAATGTCCATGAGACGTAATGTTTTGAGACGTAATGTTTTAAGACGTAATGTTTTGAGACGTAATGTCCATAAGACGTAATGTTTTGAGACGTAATGTCCATAAGACATAATGTTTTGAGACGTAATGTTTTGAGACGTAATGTTTTGAGACGTAATGTCCATAAGACATAATGTTTTGAGACGTAATGTTTTGAGACGCAATGTTTTGAGACGTAATGTTTTGAGACGTAATGTCCATAAGACATAATGTTTTGAGACGTAATGTTTTGAGACGTAATGTTTTGAGACGTAATGTTTTGAGACGTAATGTCCATAAGACGTAATGTTTTGAGACGTAATGTTTTAAGACGTAATGTTTTGAGACGTAATGTTTTGAGACGTAATGTCCATAAGTTCATAATGTTTTGAGACGTAATGTTTTGAGACGTAATGTTTTGAGACGTAATGTCCATAAGACGTAATGTTTTGAGACGTAATGTTTTAAGACGTAATGTTTTGAGACGTAATGTTTTGAGACGTAATGTCCATAAGTTCATAATGTTTTGAGACGTAATGTTTTGAGACGTAATGTCCATAAGACGTAATGTTTTGAGACGTAATGTTTTGAGACGTAATGTCCATAAGACGTAATGTCCATAAGACGTAATGTTTTGAGACGTAATGTCCATAAGACGTAATGTTTTGAGACGTAATGTCCATAAGACGTAATGTCCATAAGACGTAATGTTTTGAGACGTAATGTTTTGAGACGTAATGTTTTGAGACGTAATGTTTTAAGACATAATGTCCATAAGACGTAATGTTTTGAGACGTAATGTTTTGAGACGTAATGTTTTAAGACATAATGTCCATAAGACGTAATGTTTTGAGACGTAATGTTTTGAGACGTAATGTCCATAAGACGTAACGTTTTGAGACGTAATGTTTTAAGACGTAATGTTTTGAGACGTAATGTCCATAAGACGTAATGTCCATAAGTTCGTAATGTTTTGAGACGTAATGTCCATAAGACGTAATGTCCATAAGACGTAATGTTTTGAGACGTAATGTCCATAAGACGTAATGTTTTGAGACGTAATGTTTTGAGACGTAATGTTTTGAGACGTAATGTTTTGAGACGTAATGTCCATAAGTTCATAATGTTTTGAGACGTAATGTTTTGAGACGTAATGTTTTGAGACGTAATGTTTTGAGACGTAATGTCCATAAGTTCGTAATGTTTTGAGACGTAATGTCCATAAGACGTAATGTCCATAAGACGTAATGTTTTGAGACGTAATGTTTTAAGACGTAATGTCTTGAGACGTAATGTCCATAAGACGTAATGTTTTGAGACGTAATGTCAATAAGACGTAAGGTTTTGAGACGTAATGTTTTGAGACGTAATGTTTTGAGACGTAATGTTTTGAGACGTAATGTCCATAAGTTCGTAATGTTTTGAGACGTAATGTTTTGAGACGTGATGTTTTGAGACGTAATGTTTTGAGACGTAATGTCCATAAGTTCGTAATGTTTTGAGACGTAATGTCCATAAGACGTAATGTCCATAAGACGTAATGTTTTGAGACGTAATGTTTTGAGACGTAATGTTTTGAGACGTAATGTCAATAAGTTCGTAATGTTTTGAGACGTAATGTCCATAAGACGTAATGTCCATAAGACGTAATGTTTTGAGACGTAATGTTTTAAGACGTAATGTTTTGAGACGTAATGTTTTGAGACGTAATGTCCATAAGTTCATAATGTTTTGAGACGTAATGTTTTGAGACGTAATGTTTTGAGACGTAATGTTTTGAGACGTAATGTCCATAAGACGTAATGTTTTGAGACGTAATGTTTTAAGACGTAATGTTTTGAGACGTAATGTTTTGAGACGTAATGTCCATAAGTTCATAATGTTTTGAGACGTAATGTTTTGAGGCGTAATGTCCATAAGACGTAATGTTTTGAGACGTAATGTTTTGAGACGTAATGTCCATAAGACGTAATGTCCATAAGACGTAATGTTTTGAGACGTAATGTTTTGAGACGTAATGTTTTGAGACGTAATGTTTTGAGACGTAATGTCCATAAGTTCGTAATGTTTTGAGACGTAATGTTTTGAGACGTAATGTTTTGAGACGTAATGTTTTGAGACGTAATGTCCATAAGTTCGTAATGTTTTGAGACGTAATGTCCATAAGACGTAATGTCCATAAGACGTAATGTTTTGAGACGTAATGTTTTGAGACGTAATGTTTTGAGACGTAATGTCAATAAGTTCGTAATGTTTTGAGACGTAATGTCCATAAGACGTAATGTCCATAAGACGTAATGTTTTGAGACGTAATGTTTTAAGACGTAATGTTTTGAGACGTAATGTCCATAAGACGTAATGTTTTGAGACGTAATGTCCATAAGACATAATGTTTTGAGACGTAATGTTTTGAGACGTAATGTTTTGAGACGTAATGTCCATAAGACATAATGTTTTGAGACGTAATGTTTTGAGACGCAATGTTTTGAGACGTAATGTTTTGAGACGTAATGTCCATAAGACATAATGTTTTGAGACGTAATGTTTTGAGACGTAATGTTTTGAGACGTAATGTTTTGAGACGTAATGTCCATAAGACGTAAAGTTTTGAGACGTAATGTTTTAAGACGTAATGTTTTGAGACGTAATGTTTTGAGACGTAATGTCCATAAGTTCATAATGTTTTGAGACGTAATGTTTTGAGACGTAATGTTTTGAGACGTAATGTCCATAAGTTCATAATGTTTTAAGACATAATGTCCATAAGACATAATGTTTTGAGACGTAATGTTTTGAGACGTAATGTTTTAAGACATAATGTCCATAAGACGTAATGTTTTGAGACGTAATGTTTTCAGACGTAATGTCCATAAGACGTAACGTTTTGAGACGTAATGTTTTAAGACGTAATGTTTTGAGACGTAATGTCCATAAGACGTAATGTCCATAAGTTCATAATGTTTTGAGACGTAATGTCCATAAGACGTAATGTCCATAAGACGTAATGTTTTGAGACGTAATGTCCATAAGACGTAATGTTTTGAGACGTAATGTTTTGAGACGTAATGTTTTGAGACGTAATGTTTTGAGACGTAATGTCCATAAGTTCATAATGTTTTGAGACGTAATGTTTTGAGACGTAATGTTTTGAGACGTAATGTTTTGAGACGTAATGTCCATAAGTTCGTAATGTTTTGAGACGTAATGTCCATAAGACGTAATGTCCATAAGACGTAATGTTTTGAGACGTAATGTTTTAAGACGTAATGTCTTGAGACGTAATGTCCATAAGACGTAATGTTTTGAGACGTAATGTCAATAAGACGTAATGTTTTGAGACGTAATGTTTTGAGACGTAATGTCCATAAGACGTAACGTTTTGAGACGTAATGTTTTGAGACGTAATGTTTTGAGACGTAATGTCCATAAGACGTAATGTCCATAAGTTCGTAATGTTTTGAGACGTAATGTCCATAAGACGTAATGTCCATAAGACGTAATGTTTTGAGACGTAATGTCCATAAGACGTAATGTTTTGAGACGCAATGTTTTGAGACGTAATGTTTTGAGACGTAATATTTTGAGACGTAATGTCCATAAGTTCATAATGTTTTGAGACGTAATGTTTTGAGACGTAATGTTTTGAGACGTAATGTTTTGAGACGTAATGTCCATAAGTTCGTAATGTTTTGAGACGTAATGTCCATAAGACGTAATGTCCATAAGACGTAATGTTTTGAGACGTAATGTTTTAAGACGTAATGTCTTGAGACGTAATGTCCATAAGACGTAATGTTTTGAGACGTAATGTCAATAAGACGTAATGTTTTGAGACGTAATGTTTTGAGACGTAATGTCCATAAGACGTAACGTTTTGAGACGTAATGTTTTAAGACGTAATGTTTTGAGACGTAATGTCCATAAGACGTAATGTCCATAAGTTCGTAATGTTTTGAGACGTAATGTCCATAAGACGTAATGTCCATAAGACGTAATGTTTTGAGACGTAATGTCCATAAGACGTAATGTTTTGAGACGTAATGTTTTGAGACGTAATGTTTTGAGACGTAATGTTTTGAGACGTAATGTCCATAAGTTCATAATGTTTTGAGACGTAATGTTTTGAGACGTAATGTTTTGAGACGTAATGTTTTGAGACGTAATGTCCATAAGTTCGTAATGTTTTGAGACGTAATGTCCATAAGACGTAATGTCCATAAGACGTAATGTTTTGAGACGTAATGTTTTAAGACGTAATGTCTTGAGACGTAATGTCATTAAGACGTAATGTTTTGAGACGTAATGTCAATAAGACGTAATGTTTTGAGACGTAATGTTTTGAGACGTAATGTTTTGAGACGTAATGTTTTGAGACGTAATGTCCATAAGTTCGTAATGTTTTGAGACGTAATGTTTTGAGACGTAATGTTTTGAGACGTAATGTCCATAAGTTCGTAATGTTTTGAGACGTAATGTCCATAAGACGTAATGTCCATAAGACGTAATGTTTTGAGACGTAATGTTTTGAGACGTAATGTTTTGAGACGTAATGTCAATAAGTTCGTAATGTTTTGAGACGTAATGTCCATAAGACGTAATGTCCATAAGACGTAATGTTTTGAGACGTAATGTTTTAAGACGTAATGTTTTGAGACGTAATGTCCATAAGACGTAATGTTTTGAGACGTAATGTCCATAAGACATAATGTTTTGAGACGTAATGTTTTGAGACGTAATGTTTTGAGACGTAATGTCCATTAGACATAATGTTTTGAGACGTAATGTTTTGAGACGCAATGTTTTGAGACGTAATGTTTTGAGACGTAATGTCCATAAGACATAATGTTTTGAGACGTAATGTTTTGAGACGTAATGTTTTGAGACGTAATGTTTTGAGACGTAATGTCCATAAGACGTAATGTTTTGAGACGTAATGTTTTAAGACGTAATGTTTTGAGACGTAATGTTTTGAGACGTAATGTCCATAAGTTCATAATGTTTTGAGACGTAATGTTTTGAGACGTAATGTTTTGAGACGTAATGTTTTGAGACGTAATGTCCATAAGACGTAATGTTTTGAGACGTAATGTTTTAAGACGTAATGTTTTGAGACGTAATGTTTTGAGACGTAATGTCCATAAGTTCATAATGTTTTGAGACGTAATGTTTTAAGACATAATGTCCATAAGACGTAATGTTTTGAGACGTAATGTTTTGAGACGTAATGTTTTAAGACATAATGTCCATAAGACGTAATGTTTTGAGACGTAATGTTTTGAGACGTAATGTCCATAAGACGTAACGTTTTGAGACGTAATGTTTTAAGACGTAATGTTTTGAGACGTAATGTCCATAAGACGTAATGTCCATAAGTTTGTAATGTTTTGAGACGTAATGTCCATAAGACGTAATGTCCATAAGACGTAATGTTTTGAGACGTAATGTCCATAAGACGTAATGTTTTGAGACGTAATGTTTTGAGACGTAATGTTTTGAGACGTAATGTTTTGAGACGTAATGTTTTGAGACGTAATGTCCATAAGTTCATAATGTTTTGAGACGTAATGTTTTGAGACGTAATGTTTTGAGACGTAATGTTTTGAGACGTAATGTTTTGAGACGTAATGTCCATAAGTTCGTAATGTTTTGAGACGTAATGTCCATAAGACGTAATGTCCATAAGACGTAATGTTTTGAGACGTAATGTTTTAAGACGTAATGTCTTGAGACGTAATGTCCATAAGACGTAATGTTTTGAGACGTAATGTCAATAAGACGTAATGTTTTGAGATGTAATGTTTCGAGACGTAATGTTTTGAGACGTAATGTTTTGAGACGTAATGTCCATAAGTTCGTAATGTTTTGAGACGTAATGTTTTGAGACGTAATGTTTTGAGACGTAATGTTTTGAGACGTAATGTCCATAAGTTCGTAATGTTTTGAGACGTAATGTCCATAAGACGTAATGTCCATGAGACGTAATGTTTTGAGACGTAATGTTTTAAGACGTAATGTTTTGAGACGTAATGTCCATAAGACGTAATGTTTTGAGACGTAATGTCCATAAGACATAATGTTTTGAGACGTAATGTTTTGAGACGTAATGTTTTGAGACGTAATGTCCATAAGACATAATGTTTTGAGACGTAATGTTTTGAGACGCAATGTTTTGAGACGTAATGTTTTGAGACGTAATGTCCATAAGACATAATGTTTTGAGACGTAATGTTTTGAGACGTAATGTTTTGAGACGTAATGTTTTGAGACGTAATGTCCATAAGACGTAATGTTTTGAGACGTAATGTTTTAAGACGTAATGTTTTGAGACGTAATGTTTTGAGACGTAATGTCCATAAGTTCATAATGTTTTGAGACGTAATGTTTTGAGACGTAATGTTTTGAGACGTAATGTCCATAAGACGTAATGTTTTGAGACGTAATGTTTTAAGACGTAATGTTTTGAGACGTAATGTTTTGAGACGTAATGTCCATAAGTTCATAATGTTTTGAGACGTAATGTTTTGAGACGTAATGTCCATAAGACGTAATGTTTTGAGACGTAATGTTTTGAGACGTAATGTCCATAAGACGTAATGTCCATAAGACGTAATGTTTTGAGACGTAATGTCCATAAGACGTAATGTTTTGAGACGTAATGTCCATAAGACGTAATGTCCATAAGACGTAATGTTTTGAGACGTAATGTTTTGAGACGTAATGTTTTGAGACGTAATGTTTTAAGACATAATGTCCATAAGACGTAATGTTTTGAGACGTAATGTTTTGAGACGTAATGTTTTAAGACATAATGTCCATAAGACGTAATGTTTTGAGACGTAATGTTTTGAGACGTAATGTCCATAAGACGTAACGTTTTGAGACGTAATGTTTTAAGACGTAATGTTTTGAGACGTAATGTCCATAAGACGTAATGTCCATAAGTTCGTAATGTTTTGAGACGTAATGTCCATAAGACGTAATGTCCATAAGACGTAATGTTTTGAGACGTAATGTCCATAAGACGTAATGTTTTGAGACGTAATGTTTTGAGACGTAATGTTTTGAGACGTAATGTTTTGAGACGTAATGTCCATAAGTTCATAATGTTTTGAGACGTAATGTTTTGAGACGTAATGTTTTGAGACGTAATGTTTTGAGACGTAATGTCCATAAGTTCGTAATGTTTTGAGACGTAATGTCCATAAGACGTAATGTCCATAAGACGTAATGTTTTGAGACGTAATGTTTTAAGACGTAATGTCTTGAGACGTAATGTCCATAAGACGTAATGTTTTGAGACGTAATGTCAATAAGACGTAAGGTTTTGAGACGTAATGTTTTGAGACGTAATGTTTTGAGACGTAATGTTTTGAGACGTAATGTCCATAAGTTCGTAATGTTTTGAGACGTAATGTTTTGAGACGTGATGTTTTGAGACGTAATGTTTTGAGACGTAATGTCCATAAGTTCGTAATGTTTTGAGACGTAATGTCCATAAGACGTAATGTCCATAAGACGTAATGTTTTGAGACGTAATGTTTTGAGACGTAATGTTTTGAGACGTAATGTCAATAAGTTCGTAATGTTTTGAGACGTAATGTCCATAAGACGTAATGTCCATAAGACGTAATGTTTTGAGACGTAATGTTTTAAGACGTAATGTTTTGAGACGTAATGTTTTGAGACGTAATGTCCATAAGTTCATAATGTTTTGAGACGTAATGTTTTGAGACGTAATGTTTTGAGACGTAATGTTTTGAGACGTAATGTCCATAAGACGTAATGTTTTGAGACGTAATGTTTTAAGACGTAATGTTTTGAGACGTAATGTTTTGAGACGTAATGTCCATAAGTTCATAATGTTTTGAGACGTAATGTTTTGAGGCGTAATGTCCATAAGACGTAATGTTTTGAGACGTAATGTTTTGAGACGTAATGTCCATAAGACGTAATGTCCATAAGACGTAATGTTTTGAGACGTAATGTCCATAAGACGTAATGTCCATAAGACGTAATGTTTTGAGACGTAATGTTTTGAGACGTAATGTTTTGAGACGTAATGTTTTGAGACGTAATGTTTTAAGACATAATGTCCATAAGACGTAATGTTTTGAGACGTAATGTTTTGAGACGTAATGTTTTAAGACATAATGTCCATAAGACGTAATGTTTTGAGACGTAATGTTTTGAGACGTAATGTCCATAAGACGTAACGTTTTGAGACGTAATGTTTTAAGACGTAATGTTTTGAGACGTAATGTCCATAAGACGTAATGTCCATAAGTTCGTAATGTTTTGAGACGTAATGTCCATAAGACGTAATGTCCATAAGACGTAATGTTTTGAGACGTAATGTCCATAAGACGTAATGTTTTGAGACGTAATGTTTTGAGACGTAATGTTTTGAGACGTAATGTCCATAAGTTCATAATGTTTTGAGACGTAATGTTTTGAGACGTAATGTTTTGAGACGTAATGTTTGGAGACGTAATGTCCATAAGTTCGTAATGTTTTGAGACGTAATGTCCATAAGACGTAATGTCCATAAGACGTAATGTTTTGAGACGTAATGTTTTAAGACGTAATGTCTTGAGACGTAATGTCCATAAGACGTAATGTTTTGAGACGTAATGTTTTAAGACGTAATGTCTTGAGACGTAATGTCCATAAGACGTAATGTTTTGAGACGTAATGTCAATAAGACGTAATGTTTTGAGATGTAATGTTTCGAGACGTAATGTTTTGAGACGTAATGTTTTGAGACGTAATGTCCATAAGTTCGTAATGTTTTGAGACGTAATGTTTTGAGACGTAATGTTTTGAGACGTAATGTTTTGAGACGTAATGTCCATAAGTTCGTAATGTTTTGAGACGTAATGTCCATAAGACGTAATGTCCATGAGACGTAATGTTTTGAGACGTAATGTTTTAAGACGTAATGTTTTGAGACGTAATGTCCATAAGACGTAATGTTTTGAGACGTAATGTCCATAAGACATAATGTTTTGAGACGTAATGTTTTGAGACGTAATGTTTTGAGACGTAATGTCCATAAGACATAATGTTTTGAGACGTAATGTTTTGAGACGCAATGTTTTGAGACGTAATGTTTTGAGACGTAATGTCCATAAGACATAATGTTTTGAGACGTAATGTTTTGAGACGTAATGTTTTGAGACGTAATGTTTTGAGACGTAATGTCCATAAGACGTAATGTTTTGAGACGTAATGTTTTAAGACGTAATGTTTTGAGACGTAATGTTTTGAGACGTAATGTCCATAAGTTCATAATGTTTTGAGACGTAATGTTTTGAGACGTAATGTTTTGAGACGTAATGTCCATAAGACGTAATGTTTTGAGACGTAATGTTTTAAGACGTAATGTTTTGAGACGTAATGTTTTGAGACGTAATGTCCATAAGTTCATAATGTTTTGAGACGTAATGTTTTGAGACGTAATGTCCATAAGACGTAATGTTTTGAGACGTAATGTTTTGAGACGTAATGTCCATAAGACGTAATGTCCATAAGACGTAATGTTTTGAGACGTAATGTCCATAAGACGTAATGTTTTGAGACGTAATGTCCATAAGACGTAATGTCCATAAGACGTAATGTTTTGAGACGTAATGTTTTGAGACGTAATGTTTTGAGACGTAATGTTTTAAGACATAATGTCCATAAGACGTAATGTTTTGAGACGTAATGTTTTGAGACGTAATGTTTTAAGACATAATGTCCATAAGACGTAATGTTTTGAGACGTAATGTTTTGAGACGTAATGTCCATAAGACGTAACGTTTTGAGACGTAATGTTTTAAGACGTAATGTTTTGAGACGTAATGTCCATAAGACGTAATGTCCATAAGTTCGTAATGTTTTGAGACGTAATGTCCATAAGACGTAATGTCCATAAGACGTAATGTTTTGAGACGTAATGTCCATAAGACGTAATGTTTTGAGACGTAATGTTTTGAGACGTAATGTTTTGAGACGTAATGTTTTGAGACGTAATGTCCATAAGTTCATAATGTTTTGAGACGTAATGTTTTGAGACGTAATGTTTTGAGACGTAATGTTTTGAGACGTAATGTCCATAAGTTCGTAATGTTTTGAGACGTAATGTCCATAAGACGTAATGTCCATAAGACGTAATGTTTTGAGACGTAATGTTTTAAGACGTAATGTCTTGAGACGTAATGTCCATAAGACGTAATGTTTTGAGACGTAATGTCAATAAGACGTAAGGTTTTGAGACGTAATGTTTTGAGACGTAATGTTTTGAGACGTAATGTTTTGAGACGTAATGTCCATAAGTTCGTAATGTTTTGAGACGTAATGTTTTGAGACGTGATGTTTTGAGACGTAATGTTTTGAGACGTAATGTCCATAAGTTCGTAATGTTTTGAGACGTAATGTCCATAAGACGTAATGTCCATAAGACGTAATGTTTTGAGACGTAATGTTTTGAGACGTAATGTTTTGAGACGTAATGTCAATAAGTTCGTAATGTTTTGAGACGTAATGTCCATAAGACGTAATGTCCATAAGACGTAATGTTTTGAGACGTAATGTTTTAAGACGTAATGTTTTGAGACGTAATGTTTTGAGACGTAATGTCCATAAGTTCATAATGTTTTGAGACGTAATGTTTTGAGACGTAATGTTTTGAGACGTAATGTTTTGAGACGTAATGTCCATAAGACGTAATGTTTTGAGACGTAATGTTTTAAGACGTAATGTTTTGAGACGTAATGTTTTGAGACGTAATGTCCATAAGTTCATAATGTTTTGAGACGTAATGTTTTGAGGCGTAATGTCCATAAGACGTAATGTTTTGAGACGTAATGTTTTGAGACGTAATGTCCATAAGACGTAATGTCCATAAGACGTAATGTTTTGAGACGTAATGTTTTGAGACGTAATGTTTTGAGACGTAATGTCCATAAGTTCATAATGTTTTGAGACGTAATGTTTTGAGACGTAATGTTTTGAGACGTAATGTTTTGAGACGTAATGTCCATAAGTTCGTAATGTTTTGAGACGTAATGTCCATAAGACGTAATGTCCATAAGACGTAATGTTTTGAGACGTAATGTTTTAAGACGTAATGTCTTGAGACGTAATGTCCATAAGACGTAATGTTTTGAGACGTAATGTCAATAAGACGTAAGGTTTTGAGACGTAATGTTTTGAGACGTAATGTTTTGAGACGTAATGTTTTGAGACGTAATGTCCATAAGTTCGTAATGTTTTGAGACGTAATGTTTTGAGACGTGATGTTTTGAGACGTAATGTTTTGAGACGTAATGTCCATAAGTTCGTAATGTTTTGAGACGTAATGTCCATAAGACGTAATGTCCATAAGACGTAATGTTTTGAGACGTAATGTTTTGAGACGTAATGTTTTGAGACGTAATGTCAATAAGTTCGTAATGTTTTGAGACGTAATGTCCATAAGACGTAATGTCCATAAGACGTAATGTTTTGAGACGTAATGTTTTAAGACGTAATGTTTTGAGACGTAATGTTTTGAGACGTAATGTCCATAAGTTCATAATGTTTTGAGACGTAATGTTTTGAGACGTAATGTTTTGAGACGTAATGTTTTGAGACGTAATGTCCATAAGACGTAATGTTTTGAGACGTAATGTTTTAAGACGTAATGTTTTGAGACGTAATGTTTTGAGACGTAATGTCCATAAGTTCATAATGTTTTGAGACGTAATGTTTTGAGGCGTAATGTCCATAAGACGTAATGTTTTGAGACGTAATGTTTTGAGACGTAATGTCCATAAGACGTAATGTCCATAAGACGTAATGTTTTGAGACGTAATGTCCATAAGACGTAATGTCCATAAGACGTAATGTTTTGAGACGTAATGTTTTGAGACGTAATGTTTTGAGACGTAATGTTTTGAGACGTAATGTTTTAAGACATAATGTCCATAAGACGTAATGTTTTGAGACGTAATGTTTTGAGACGTAATGTTTTAAGACATAATGTCCATAAGACGTAATGTTTTGAGACGTAATGTTTTGAGACGTAATGTCCATAAGACGTAACGTTTTGAGACGTAATGTTTTAAGACGTAATGTTTTGAGACGTAATGTCCATAAGACGTAATGTCCATAAGTTCGTAATGTTTTGAGACGTAATGTCCATAAGACGTAATGTCCATAAGACGTAATGTTTTGAGACGTAATGTCCATAAGACGTAATGTTTTGAGACGTAATGTTTTGAGACGTAATGTTTTGAGACGTAATGTCCATAAGTTCATAATGTTTTGAGACGTAATGTTTTGAGACGTAATGTTTTGAGACGTAATGTTTGGAGACGTAATGTCCATAAGTTCGTAATGTTTTGAGACGTAATGTCCATAAGACGTAATGTCCATAAGACGTAATGTTTTGAGACGTAATGTTTTAAGACGTAATGTCTTGAGACGTAATGTCCATAAGACGTAATGTTTTGAGACGTAATGTCAATAAGACGTAATGTTTTGAGACGTAATGTTTTGAGACGTAATGTTTTGAGACGTAATGTTTTGAGACGTAATGTCCATAAGTTCGTAATGTTTTGAGACGTAATGTTTTGAGACGTAATGTTTTGAGACGTAATGTTTTGAGACGTAATGTCCATAAGTTCGTAATGTTTTGAGACGTAATGTCCATAAGACGTAATGTCCATAAGACGTAATGTTTTGAGACGTAATGTCCATAAGACGTAATGTTTTGAGACGTAATGTTTTGAGACGTAATGTTTTGAGACGTAATGTTTTGAGACGTAATGTCCATAAGTTCATAATGTTTTGAGACGTAATGTTTTGAGACGTAATGTTTTGAGACGTAATGTTTTGAGACGTAATGTCCATAAGTTCGTAATGTTTTGAGACGTAATGTCCATAAGACGTAATGTCCATAAGACGTAATGTTTTGAGACGTAATGTTTTAAGACGTAATGTCTTGAGACGTAATGTCCATAAGACGTAATGTTTTGAGACGTAATGTCAATAAGACGTAATGTTTTGAGACGTAATGTTTTGAGACGTAATGTTTTGAGACGTAATGTCCATAAGTTCGTAATGTTTTGAGACGTAATGTTTTGAGACGTAATGTTTTGAGACGTAATGTTTTGAGACGTAATGTCCATAAGTTCGTAATGTTTTGAGACGTAATGTCCATAAGACGTAATGTCCATAAGACGTAATGTTTTGAGACGTAATGTCCATAAGACGTAATGTTTTGAGACGTAATGTTTTGAGACGTAATGTCCATAAGACGTAATGTCCATAAGACGTAATGTTTTGAGACGTAATGTCCATAAGACGTAATGTCCATAAGACGTAATGTTTTGAGACGTAATGTCCATAAGACGTAATGTTTTGAGACGTAATGTTTTGAGACGTAATGTTTTGAGACGTAATGTTTTAAGACATAATGTCCATAAGACGTAATGTTTTGAGACGTAATGTTTTGAGACGTAATGTTTTAAGACATAATGTCCATAAGACGTAATGTTTTGAGACGTAATGTTTTGAGACGTAATGTCCATAAGACGTAACGTTTTGAGACGTAATGTTTTAAGACGTAATGTTTTGAGACGTAATGTCCATAAGACGTAATGTCCATAAGTTCGTAATGTTTTGAGACGTAATGTCCATAAGACGTAATGTCCATAAGACGTAATGTTTTGAGACGTAATGTCCATAAGTTCGTAATGTTTTGAGACGTAATGTCCATAAGACGTAATGTCCATAAGACGTAATGTTTTGAGACGTAATGTCCATAAGACGTAATGTTTTGAGACGTAATGTTTTGAGACGTAATGTCCATAAGACGTAATGTCCATAAGACGTAATGTTTTGAGACGTAATGTCCATAAGACGTAATGTCCATAAGACGTAATGTTTTGAGACGTAATGTCCATAAGACGTAATGTCCATAAGACGTAATGTTTTGAGACGTAATGTTTTGAGACGTAATGTTTTGAGACGTAATGTTTTAAGACATAATGTCCATAAGACGTAATGTTTTGAGACGTAATGTTTTGAGACGTAATGTTTTAAGACATAATGTCCATAAGACGTAATGTTTTGAGACGTAATGTTTTGAGACGTAATGTCCATAAGACGTAACGTTTTGAGACGTAATGTTTTAAGACGTAATGTTTTGAGACGTAATGTCCATAAGACGTAATGTTTTGAGACGTAATGTTTTGAGACGTAATGTCCATAAGACGTAATGTCCATAAGACGTAATGTTTTGAGACGTAATGTCCATAAGACGTAATGTCCATAAGACGTAATGTTTTGAGACGTAATGTCCATAAGACGTAATGTCCATAAGACGTAATGTTTTGAGACGTAATGTTTTGAGACGTAATGTTTTGAGACGTAATGTTTTAAGACATAATGTCCATAAGACGTAATGTTTTGAGACGTAATGTTTTGAGACGTAATGTTTTAAGACATAATGTCCATAAGACGTAATGTTTTGAGACGTAATGTTTTGAGACGTAATGTCCATAAGACGTAACGTTTTGAGACGTAATGTTTTAAGACGTAATGTTTTGAGACGTAATGTCCATAAGACGTAATGTCCATAAGTTCGTAATGTTTTGAGACGTAATGTCCATAAGACGTAATGTCCATAAGACGTAATGTTTTGAGACGTAATGTCCATAAGACGTAATGTTTTGAGACGTAATGTTTTGAGACGTAATGTTTTGAGACGTAATGTTTTGAGACGTAATGTCCATAAGTTCATAATGTTTTGAGACGTAATGTTTTGAGACGTAATGTTTTGAGACGTAATGTTTTGAGACGTAATGTCCATAAGTTCGTAATGTTTTGAGACGTAATGTCCATAAGACGTAATGTCCATAAGACGTAATGTTTTGAGACGTAATGTTTTAAGACGTAATGTCTTGAGACGTAATGTCCATAAGACGTAATGTTTTGAGACGTAATGTCAATAAGACGTAATGTTTTGAGACGTAATGTTTTGAGACGTAATGTTTTGAGACGTAATGTTTTGAGACGTAATGTCCATAAGTTCGTAATGTTTTGAGACGTAATGTTTTGAGACGTAATGTTTTGAGACGTAATGTTTTGAGACGTAATGTCCATAAGTTCGTAATGTTTTGAGACGTAATGTCCATAAGACGTAATGTCCATAAGACGTAATGTTTTGAGACGTAATGTTTTGAGACGTAATGTTTTGAGACGTAATGTCAATAAGTTCGTAATGTTTTGAGACGTAATGTCCATAAGACGTAATGTCCATAAGACGTAATGTTTTGAGACGTAATGTTTTAAGACGTAATGTTTTGAGACGTAATGTCCATAAGACGTAATGTTTTGAGACGTAATGTCCATAAGACATAATGTTTTGAGACGTAATGTTTTGAGACGTAATGTTTTGAGACGTAATGTCCATAAGACATAATGTTTTGAGACGTAATGTTTTGAGACGCAATGTTTTGAGACGTAATGTTTTGAGACGTAATGTCCATAAGACATAATGTTTTGAGACGTAATGTTTTGAGACGTAATGTTTTGAGACGTAATGTTTTGAGACGTAATGTCCATAAGACGTAATGTTTTGAGACGTAATGTTTTAAGACGTAATGTTTTGAGACGTAATGTTTTGAGACGTAATGTCCATAAGTTCATAATGTTTTGAGACGTAATGTTTTGAGACGTAATGTTTTGAGACGTAATGTTTTGAGACGTAATGTCCATAAGACGTAATGTTTTGAGACGTAATGTTTTAAGACGTAATGTTTTGAGACGTAATGTTTTGAGACGTAATGTTTTGAGACGTAATGTCCATAAGACGTAATGTTTTGAGACGTAATGTTTTAAGACGTAATGTTTTGAGACGTAATGTTTTGAGACGTAATGTCCATAAGTTCATAATGTTTTGAGACGTAATGTTTTGAGACGTAATGTCCATAAGACGTAATGTTTTGAGACGTAATGTTTTGAGACGTAATGTCCATAAGACGTAATGTCCATAAGACGTAATGTTTTGAGACGTAATGTCCATAAGACGTAATGTCCATAAGACGTAATGTTTTGAGACGTAATGTCCATAAGACGTATTGTCCATAAGACATAATGTTTTGAGACGTAATGTCAATAAGACGTAATGTTTTGAGACGTAATGTTTTGAGACGTAATGTTTTGAGACGTAATGTTTTGAGACGTAATGTCCATAAGTTCGTAATGTTTTGAGACGTAATGTTTTGAGACGTAATGTTTTGAGACGTAATGTCCATAAGTTCGTAATGTTTTGAGACGTAATGTCCATAAGACGTAATGTCCATAAGACGTAATGTTTTGAGACGTAATGTTTTGAGACGTAATGTTTTGAGACGTAATGTCAATAAGTTCGTAATGTTTTGAGACGTAATGTCCATAAGACGTAATGTCCATAAGACGTAATGTTTTGAGACGTAATGTTTTAAGACGTAATGTTTTGAGACGTAATGTCCATAAGACGTAATGTTTTGAGACGTAATGTCCATAAGACATAATGTTTTGAGACGTAATGTTTTGAGACGTAATGTTTTGAGACGTAATGTCCATAAGACATAATGTTTTGAGACGTAATGTTTTGAGACGTAATGTTTTGAGACGTAATGTTTTGAGACGTAATGTCCATAAGACATAATGTTTTGAGACGTAATGTTTTGAGACGTAATGTTTTGAGACGTAATGTCCATAAGACGTAATGTTTTGAGACGTAATGTTTTAAGACGTAATGTTTTGAGACGTAATGTTTTGAGACGTAATGTCCATAAGTTCATAATGTTTTGAGACGTAATGTTTTGAGACGTAATGTTTTGAGACGTAATGTTTTGAGACGTAATGTCCATAAGACGTAATGTTTTGAGACGTAATGTTTTAAGACGTAATGTTTTGAGACGTAATGTTTTGAGACGTAATGTCCATAAGTTCATAATGTTTTGAGACGTAATGTTTTAAGACGTAATGTTTTGAGACGTAATGTTTTGAGACGTAATGTCCATAAGTTCATAATGTTTTGAGACGTAATGTTTTAAGACATAATGTCCATAAGACGTAATGTTTTGAGACGTAATGTCCATAAGACGTAATGTTTTGAGACGTAATGTTTTGAGACGTAATGTCCATAAGACGTAATGTCCATAAGACGTAATGTTTTGAGACGTAATGTCCATAAGACGTAATGTCCATAAGACGTAATGTTTTGAGACGTAATGTCCATAAGACGTAATGTCCATAAGAAGTAATGTTTTGAGACGTAATGTTTTGAGACGTAATGTTTTGAGACGTAATGTTTTGAGACGTAATGTCCATAAGACGTAATGTTTTGAGACGTAATGTTTTGAGACGTAATGTTTTGAGACGTAATGTCCATAAGACGTAATGTCCATAAGACGTAATGTTTTGAGACGTAATGTTTTGAGACGTAATGTTTTGAGACGTAATGTTTTGAGACGTAATGTTTTGAGATGTAATGTCCATAAGACGTAATGTCCATAAGACGTAATGTCCATAAGACGTAATGTTTTGAGACGTAATGTTTTGAGACGTAATGTCCATAAGACGTAATGTCCATAAGACGTAATGTTTTGAGACGTCATGTTTTGAGACGTAATGTTTTGAGACGTAATGTCCATAAGACATAATGTCCGTAAGACGTCATGTTTTGAGACATAATGTCCGTAAGACGTCATGTTTTGAGACGTAATGTCCATAAGACGTCATGTTTTGAGACGTAATGTTGTGCCCTCTAGGTGGAGCAGCCTCTGAGGATGAAGAAGTGTGTGTTTCAGAAGCTGCTGTCCAAACAGCGTAAACGTGCCGTGGTGGCCTGCTTCCGTATGGCTCCTCTCTACAACCTCCCCAGGTAAGACAGGCTTCTATCAAACTTACATACGACTCAGGACAATTAGAGGTACCCTGATGGAAAAACTGGAGGCCTAAATTGTCTCTGTCAACTAAATGAGATACGTAAAAGGAATATGAGTCTGAGACTTTGTGGCTGTGACAACAACTATCCCCAGAAAACAAGTCCTCAGTCGTCATACATGGTGCTATTGTCTCCATCAAATCAAACGTGACGTTCCAGTCCTGTATCTCTGTTATCTCTCGGTGAAGTTGGTGGCATGCTGTAACTATCTCCCTCTCCACCTCCCTAACCTTGTCCTTCCTCTCTGTTATTTCTCTCTGTTGCACATCGCCTTCAACACCTTTTTCCTCAGATACAAAATTAACAATTACTTCCTGAACGGCTATCGGTACGTTTGGCTGGAAAAGGCGTTCGCTGAATCAAATTTTGACCGCCTGTTCTCCGTATTAACGGTAATGTGAGACGTCCAGGCTGAATGCTAGCCTGAGTGTTAGTCTGTTGCTGTTCTCTTGCCAACTCCTCGTGGAATTGTCATGGCAAACAGACTGGCACCCAGGCTAGGTGAATGCTTCATCTCTCCCCTCTCCATCTTATCCTCCAGACTGTGGGCTGACCGAACAGTCAACACCACCTACCTACTGCACCTACCACAACCTACCTCCAGTTTACTGCACTGTTGATTCTGATTGGTCAGCCTCAGCTAACAGCCAATCAGTGGTCAATCAATGAGCAATCCAGGAAGCATTTAGGAAGCATCACTGTCATTATGTCTTAGAATCGTGGAATGTTTTGTCTCATGTGATTTGAGTAACATTATGAATGTATTTTTTTTAGCTTTATGTATCATTTATTAACTGAAATAATATTTGAATACAGTGTTCAGTGTTTTTAGATATCATTTTAACCACATCCTCAGCCAGTTTCTGTATGCTAATTAAGCCATCAAGGATGACCAGTCAGAAGAGCCAGCTCCCATATCGACCAATCACCACCCTGGAATGCTCTTCCTTCCTGTTACACCCTCACATCTCCTCTTCCTTACTCCTCCCTCTTCCAAAATCTACTTGGACACACCTTAATCTCATTCTCCCATCTTCCACTCCCCTTCTCCCTCTCCTCTCCTCCTCCTCTCCTCCCTCCTTCCCTAGGCATCGTTCTATTAATCTCTTCGTGTTGGGCTATGTGAGACTATGGATAGAGACAGAGGAGTACTCCTTTGAGGAGAAGCTAGTGCAGGACCTAGCAGTAAGTACTGGGCATGTTGCGATGGTGTCTGCCACCACCTCAGCCCTAGCCTCAGCCTTGCCCCCTGTGCCCTGTGTTGGCACCGCACCCCTACCCGCCCTCTTCGCCGACAGCCTCTTGAGCACGATGCCCGCCGTCCAACTTCGGGATCGGGATCGCTTCCCGGTCCGCCTGGGTCCGGGGACCTCGACTTGGGCCCCCAGAGGTTCCCGAGGCCCCCGCGCTCTCTCTAGCTTTGTGGCTCGCTACCGGCAGAGCCTTGACAGACATGACAGGCTCAACCTCAGGAGACTCAGTGGCAGCAATGGCTCTGTCTCCGCAGCAAAGCACGTGGCTAGAAAAACAGGCTACGGCATGGGCTATCTCACCACTACTACTACTACTACTACTGTGGTAAGAGGGGCGGCTAAAGCCCTCAATAGGTGTTAAATGTTTGATGTCTGACGTCGACCATTTAGATGTTGTACGGTGCGGTCTCTGCTGTAACTGTAAGTCTGTAGTGATTGATGTTGACGTGATCAAGTGAAGTCTTCGGGTAGCATGCTCGCGCACATCTCAGTCTGGATTCATGCAGAGTTGTGACAAGTATCGAACATGTCATTGATCTCACTGTAAATATATAGTTGTACGTACGGCTGTAAGGATAGATAGACATATTTATACAGTGCTGCATAATGTCATAAAACACGACACGGGGGAAGAATGTACAATGAGCAGGCCACGATGTAACACCACGTCATTCATCATCATCATCATCATCATCATCATTGTCCGCACACTTTATTTAGTAGTGCAGCATCTGTTGGACTATAATAGTCTGCTGGCCAAGTATCTGTGTGATGGAGACGGTGAGTATGACAGGTCTGCTCTTTAACTCCCAGCAATCTCCGATGATTCAAACTCCCAATTAGACAGCTCTGCAAGCTTGATAATGTCAGAATACGTTCGTTTACTGAGCAACAGTCTTCATTTACTCCCGTTTACGGCCGGTATGTGCTTCCAAAAACAGGTCTAAATGAAGCATGTAATAGAAAAAATGCCTATTCGGCACCTCCAATGTAAATCACTTATGGCTGCCATACTGTACGGTTCGGAAGTCTACACCAACTCAATACATTTGAGCTGCCAAATAGGCAAATGTTAGATTGCTTGTACAGTTTTATTTAGACATTTCCTGGAAGTACATATTTGGTGAGTAACGAACATATTTTGACATTATACTCATCGTTGACCTCTCTAACACTGATACTGCTTTGTCAGTGATGGGTCTTGTTCAGTAGGAAGACAACATTTTGAAACTGAGTGAAAAGGAGAGGAATTCCCCGTACTTAGAACACAGTTTTGTTTTCAAAAAGGTTTTCCTACGATGTGCCATACTGAAAAAATACTCTGGTCCATTCATTTGACAGTGTCCCTATCCTGTCCTTCTCACGGATACAATCATCAGTAAAAATCCGGATCACTACCACCCTTGCAGGCCTCATCTGAGCATGCTAGCATGGGATGCTCCATAAACAGTGTGACTATAATGGGCATGATCATGCATGGCGTGTTAAACAACCCATTAGCCAACCTCTCTGACTCAGAGTTCAGAAACGTTGGAAGTCGTCCAAAAAAAGGTCATGGCTTGAAGCTACGCTTCAATTACTAATGTAATAATGTGATCAATGTTGAGTGGTGAGTAAATAACATGGTTTAGCCAGCAGGGTGTAGTCTCTAGTGGAAAGACCAGGTTAGGAACAGAGATAACCCCTGTATTTAACCAGCAGGGTGTAGTCTCTAGTGGAAAGACCAGGTTAGGAACAGAGATAACCCCTGTATTTAGCCAGCAGGGTGTAGTCTCTAGTGGAAAAGCCAGGTTAGGAACAGAGAGAACCCCTGTATTTAACCAGCAGGGTGTAGTCTCTAGTGGAAAGGCCAGGTTAGGAACAGAGATAACCCCTGTATTTAACCAGCAGGGTGTAGTCTCTAGTGGAAAGGCCAGGTTAGGAACAGAGATAACCCCTGTATTTAACCAGCAGGGTGTAGTCTCTAGTGGAAAGGCCAGGTTAGGAACAGAGATAACCCCTGTATTTAACCAGCAGGGTGTAGTCTCTAGTGGAAAGGCCAGGTTAGGAACAGAGATAACCCCTGTATTTAACCAGCAGGGTGTAGTCTCTAGTGGAAAGGCCAGGTTCAGAACAGAGCTAACCCCTGTCTCTTGCGGGATGTCTGTGTAGAAAACCCCAATGAAGATCGTGGAGGAGGAGGAAGAGGAGGAGGTTGAGATCCAGCCAGACCCTCTTCATCAGCTTATCCTTCACTTCAGCCACAACGCCCTCACAGAGAGAAGGTAGGAGGGAATGACCAATCAATCAGTGGTGGAGAAAGTACACAATACTTATACTTGACTAAAAGTAAAGATACCTTAGTAGAAAATGGCTCCAGGAAAATGACAGTTACCCAGTAAAATACTACTACAGTAAAAGTTTTAAAGTATTTGGTTTTAAATATACTTAAGTATCAAAACTAAATGTATTTGTTTAAATATACTTATTAAAAGTAAAAGTACGAATAATTTAAAATTCCCACAGAATTTTCTTGTTTTTTTATTTATTTACAGATAGCCAGGGTCACACTCCAACACTCAGACATCATTTACAAACAGAGCATTTGTGTTTAGTGAGTCCACCAGATCAGTGGCAGTAGGGATGACCAGGGATATTCTCTTGGTAAATGTGCGAATTGGACACTTTTCTGTCCTGCTACAGTAATCATTCAAAATGTAAAGAGTACTTTTGGCTGTCAGGGAAAATGTATGGAGTAAAAAGTACATCATTTTCTTTAGGAATGTAGTGAAGTAAAAGTCAAAGTTGTCAAAAATATAAATAGTAAAGTACAGATACCCAAAAAAACTACTTAAGTAGTACTTTAAAGTATTTAAAACTTAAGTACTTTACATCACTGCAATCAACCAATGTTTTTTATTTAACCTTTTATTTTGACATTGAGTCAATCAACCAATCACTCAATCGATCAATTAATCAATCAACCTAGTGAACAAGTGTTTTATAAAATCTTACTTAAATACAAAGAATTGTGTGATCTTAACTTATTTGTGTTATTTACTTTACAAACCTGATACAAGTCATGATAATGATTGGATAATATGTTATTCTCTCCAGCTTCTTGGAAGAAGATCCGTTATATATTGCGTATGCAGACATGATGGCAAAGGTACGCAACTGAAAATTTGAGCACACTTTGGCTGCGTTTACATAGGCAGCCCAGTTCTGATCTGTTGCCCAACTATTGGCAAAACATCTGATCTGATTGGTCAAAAGTTCAATTAGTGGCAAAAGATCAGAACTGGGCTGCCTGTGTAAACACATACTTTCATAATCCGACTGAAGTAGTGGGTTCCTAATCGAATCCCCGAGCTGACAAGGTAAACATCTGTCGTTCTGCCCCTGAACAAGGCAGTTGACCCACTGTTCCTAGGTCGTCATTGAAAATAAGAATGTGTTCTTAACTGACTTTCCGAGTTAAATAAAAATAAAAATAATAATCAGTTAATGCACAGTTGTCCTAACTATAACATGTTCCTCCTCTATCTCCTCAGAGTTGTGCAGAGGATGAAGAGGAGGAAGAAGAGGAAGAGGGGAAAGAGAAGACATTTGAGGTTTCAACCTGTCTGTCCTTGTATCACTAACCCCCAGGCTTAAAGCCTTAGATACTTTTTAATCAAATCTGTCTGAACCCAGTCTGAACCCAATCTGAATCTGTCTGAACCCAGTCTGAACCCAGTCTGAACCCACTCTGAACCCAGTCTGAGCCCAGTCTGAATCTGTCTGAACCCAGTCTGAACCCAGTCTGAACCCAGTCTGAACCTGTCTGTCCTTGTATCACTAACCCCCAGGCTTAAAGCCTTAGATACTTTTTAATCAAATCTGTCTGAACCCAGTCTGAACCCAATCTGAATCTGTCTGAACCCAGTCTGAACCCAGTCTGAACCCAGTCTGAACCCAGTCTGAACCCAGTCTGAATCTGTCTGAACCCAGTCTGAACCCAGTCTGAATCTGTCTGAACCCAGTCTGTGCCTTTTAGCCTTGATAAATATCTGACTTGTGGATGATGAGACCGAGATGAGACAGGATTTTAATCAACAGCACTGGCTACAACTGATAACTTCCCATGTCTACGGTGTCAGCTGACAAAGACCAGCCAATGGTTGAAATGTCATCGTCGCTGTGACAACCATGTTCCATTCAACCTTTCAGTACTGTATCTTTTATACATCAGCTTTGTCCTTTTGTATCCAGGAGCTGTAAGACCGTTGATGTTGTCACTTTCCTGTGAAATGTCTCTCTGAGATTATGTTTGATTGTGTATTTTAACCCCTCAGGATTATAGACAATCGACGTGTGAACTATGAGGACCGTTTTTTAATGAACAGCGACTACGGCTGACTGCTGTAGAGAGTTCGGCTTTTATTTGCGTTTGATCATTAAATTATCTGCCATTCCACGTTGTGCCCACAGGAGAAGGAGATGGAGAAACAGAAGATCTTGTACCAGCAGGCCAGGCTCCACGCCCGTGGGGCTGCTGAGATGGTGCTACAGATGATCAGCGCCAGTAAAGGTGAGGATGTTCTTTATCTACAGTACAGGTGAGGATGTTCTTTATCTACAGTAAAGGTGAGGATGTTCTTTATCTACAGTAAAGGTGAGGATGTTCTGTATCTACAGTACAGGTGAGGATGTTCTTTATCTACAGTAAAGGTGAGGATGTTCTTTATCTACAGTACAGGTGAGGATGTTCTTTATCTACAGTACAGGTGAGGGTGTTCTTTATCTACAGTACAGGTGAGGATGTTCTTTATCTACAGTACAGGTGAGGGTGTTCTTTATCTACAGTACAGGTGAGGATGTTCTTTATCTACAGTAGAGGTGAGGATGTTCTTTATCTACAGTCCAGGTGAGGATGTTCTTTATCTACAGTACAGGTGAGGGTGTTCTTTATCTACAGTACAGGTGAGGATGTTCTGTATCTACAGTAGAGGTGAGGATGTTCTTTATCTACAGTAGAGGTGAGGATGTTATGTATCTACAGTAGAGGTGAGGATGTTCTTTATCTACAGTACAGGTGAGGATGTTCTTTATCTACAGTACAGGTGAGGATGTTCTTTATCTACAGTCCAGGTGAGGATGTTCTTTATCTACAGTACAGGTGAGGATGTTCTTTATCTACAGTACAGGTGAGGATGTTCTTTATCTACAGTACAGGTGAGGATGTTCTTTATCTACAGTACAGGTGAGGATGTTCTTTATCTACAGTAAAGGTGAGGATGTTCTTTATCTACAGTACAGGTGAGGATGTTCTTTATCTACAGTCCAGGTGAGGATGTTCTTTATCTACAGTACAGGTGAGGATGTTCTTTATCTACAGTACAGGTGAGGATGTTCTTTATCTACAGTACAGGTGAGGATGTTCTTTATCTACAGTACAGGTGAGGATGTTCTTTATCTACAGTAAAGGTGAGGATGTTCTTTATCTACAGTACAGGTGAGGATGTTCTTTATCTACAGTACAGGTGAAACTTCAGAGCCTTGTGTACTACACAGTCAGTCTACTCCTCTTTTGTCCCCAGGTCGACTAGGTCCTATGGTGACCTGCACCCTCAAACTGGGCATCTCCATCCTCAACGGAGGCAACGTGCTGGTCCAGCAGGTTAGATAGACTACATTACATTACCTGAGATGTATTACTGTGTATGTTACACATCAATACCAGAGATGTATGTATTACTGTGTATGTTACACATCATTACCAGAGATGTAGTACTGTGTATGTTACACATCATTAGGGGCGGCAGGGTAGCCTAGTGGTTAGAGTGTTGGACTAGTAACCGAAAGGTTGCAAGTTCAAATCCCCGAGCTGACAAGGTACAAATCTGTCGTTCTGCCCCTGAACAGGCAGTTAACCCACTGTTCCTAGGCCGTCATTGAAAATAAGAATTTGTTCTTATTAACTATTAACTAATTTGTTCTTATTAAATAAAGGTAAAATAAAAAAATTACCAGAGATGTATTACATCATCACATTTTACCAAGAGTTTCTGTGCATGAAAACAAGCTAGTTTTACTTTCCATTGTTTTGCAGAAAATGCTGGATTATCTGAAAGAGAAAAGAGATGCAGGCTTTTTCAAGAGTTTGTCAGGCCTCATGCAGTCCTGCAGGTAACCGTGACTACGCTACCCAAATAATCCAGAGGACAGATCTCGTCTGGGAACTGCCTGGGAATGATAATAGACTTTTGATCAATTAAAATATTGTAACTTATCGATAAGCATGTTGATTATACCCAAGGACATGATGAAGGGACCCTCGTAGTCCCTATGACCACGGTTTATGTCATTCTTATTCTTTATCCCTGGAGGACTATTTCTCTCTTTCACAGTGTGTCTTATCTCCATACCCTTTACAGTGTCCTGGACTTAAATGCCTTTGAGAGACAGAACAAAGCAGAAGGTCTGGGGATGGTGACAGATGAAGGATCCTGTAAGTCAAGAGAAATGATGGCCAACTGATGTACTACCCCATAGCTTTAATAAGTATTTTAACATTTCAGTGTTCAATTGTAGTTTTATTATTTTTCCCTTTTCCCTTCAGCCGTAGAGATCCAAGAGTTGTAGGTTCCAAGAGTTGTAGGTTCCAAGAGTTGTAGGTTCCGAGAGTTGTAGGTTCCGAGAGTTGTAGGTTCCGAGAGTTGTAGGTTCCAAGAGTTGTAGGTTCCCAGAGTTGTAGGTTCCCAGAGTTGTCTCGCTCGCTTGGTTGCTGTTTCACACTTGGAGTATCTTTACGTAGAAAACATGTTGAGCTTCTTTTTTCTCCTTTTCTTCTCAGCAATAGGTTCAAGAGCTGTTGTAGCTGCTGTCTTAGAGTATCTTTACTCAGAGAATCTAAAACTTCAGGGATCAACACGCACAGATTTCACTTACTGCTCAGCCAATCAGCAACCTCCTTCCAAATGGCTAATGCTGAAGCATGACATTTGTCTTATCTCTCGCTGCCGTGTTTTACATGTTCGTGTCAAATTATCTTCAGAAAGAATGACCCTAGCTACAGTAATATCAGATTATCTACAGAAAGAATGCCCCCTAGCTACAGTAATATCAGATTATCGTCAGAAAGAATGCCCATAGCTACAGTAATATCAAATTATCTTCAGAAAGAATGCCCATAGCTACAGTAATATCAAATAATCTTCAGAAAGAATGCCCCTAGCTACAGTAATATCAGATTATCTTCAGAAAGAATGCCCCTAGCTACAGTAATATCAGATTATCTACAGAAAGAATGCCCCTAGCTAAAGTAATATCAAATAATCTTCAGAAAGAATGCCCCCTAGCTACAGTAATATCAAATAATCTTCAGAAAGAATGCCCCCTAGCTACAGTAATATCAGATTATCTTCAGAAAGAATGCCCCCTAGCTACAGTAATATCAGATTATCTACAGAAAGAATGCCCCTAGCTACAGTAATATCAGATTATCTTCAGAAAGAATGCCCCCTAGCTACAGTAATATCAGATTATCTACAGAAAGAATGCCCCCTAGCTACAGTAATATCAGATTATCTACAGAAAGAATGCCCCTAGCTAAAGTAATATCAAATAATCTTCAGAAAGAATGCCCCTAGCTACAGTAATATCAGATTATCTTCAGAAAGAATGCCCCCTAGCTACAGTAATATCAAATAATCTTCAGAAAGAATGCCCCCTAGCTACAGTAATATCAGATTATCTTCAGAAAGAATGCCCCCTAGCTACAGTAATATCAGATTATCTACAGAAAGAATGCCCCTAGCTACAGTAATATCAGATTATCTTCAGAAAGAATGCCCCCTAGCTACAGTAATATCAGATTATCTTCAGAAAGAATGTCCCCTAGATACAGTAATATCAAATAATCTTCAGAAAAAAATTCCCCTAGCTACAGTAATATTAAATCAAATTGCATTTGACCTTGTATGTTTGATATTTTTGGTGTAAGTTGTTTTTACTGCTTGTGTTGCAGTAGTGGTAGAGTCAGGATCCATGTGATTAACCTGTTGTTGTCCAGACCGTCATCAGGGCTGCAAGGCCTCGTGGCATGATACCTATATATCAGTGTTGGGGTCAATTCCATTTAGATTCAGAAAGTAAACCAAAATCCTAATTAAAAAGTGTTGAAGTATATAGTTACGTTTCCTGAATTGAACCGTAACTGAACCCCCAACCCCGCTATGTGTTATACAGGATGAATGTCACTCACCTGAATGAATAAGTAGTGACATCTCTGAACAAATGTTTCATCAGGTTTAGGAATCTAAGCTGTTCAGTAGTTTCATCAGGTTTAGGAATCTAAGCTGTTCAGTAGTTTCATCAGGTTTAGGAATCTAAGCTGTTCAGTAGTTTCATCAGGTTTAGGAATCTAAGCTGTTCGGTAGTTTCATCAGGTTTAGGAAGCTAAGCTGTTCAGTAGTTTCATCAGGTTTAGGAATCTAAGCTGTTCAGTAGTTTCATCAGGTTTAGGAATCTAAGCTGTTCAGTAGTTTCATCAGGTTTAGGAATCTAAGCTGTTCAGTAGTTTCATCAGGTTTAGGAATCTAAGCTGTTCAGTAGTTTCATCAGGTTTAGGAATCTAAGCTGTTCGGTAGTTTCATCAGGTTTAGGAAGCTAAGCTGTTCAGTAGTTTCATCAGGTTTAGGAATCTAAGCTGTTCAGTAGTTTCATCAGGTTTAGGAATCTAAGCTGTTCAGTAGTTTCATCAGGTTTAGGAATCTAAGCTGTTCAAAAGTGCAGTAGTTATCTACACTCCCCATGTTGTCAGGTTCTGATTCAACACTCACATCTACACTCCCCATGTTGTCAGGTTCTGATAAAACACTCACATCTACACTCCCCATGTTGTCAGGTTCTGATTCAACACTCACATCTACACTCCCCATGTTGTCAGGTTCTGATTCAACACTCACATCTACACTCCCCATGTTGTCAGGTTCTGATTCAACACTCACATCTACACTCCCCATGTTGTCAGGTTCTGATTCAACACTCACATCTACACTCCCCATGTTGTCAGGTTCTGATTCAACACTCACATCTACACTCCCCATGTTGTCAGGTTCTGATTCAACACTCACATCTACACTCCCCATGTTGTCAGGTTCTGATAAAACACTCACATCTACACTCCCCATGTTGTCAGGTTCTGATTCAACACTCACATCTACACTCCCCATGTTGTCAGGTTCTGATAAAACACTCACATCTACACTCCCCATGTTGTCAGGTTCTGATTCAACACTCACATCTACACTCCCCATGTTGTCAGGTTCTGATAAAACACTCACATCTACACTCCCCATGTTGTCAGGTTCTGATTCAACACTCACATCTACACTCCCCATGTTGTCAGGTTCTGATTCAACACTCACATCTACACTCCCCATGTTGTCAGGTTCTGATTCAACACTCACATCTACACTCCCCATGTTGTCAGGTTCTGATTCAACACTCACATCTACACTCCCCATGTTGTCAGGTTCTGATTCAACACTCACATCTACACTCCCCATGTTGTCAGGTTCTGATTCAACACTCACATCAACACTCCCCATGTTGTCAGGTTGCGTACAAATACCCTACAAGCACTAAAAGCCTTTCCAAGATATATTTTTACTCCTAAATTGGAAGCAGGGGGGGTTTCCTCCATCCTGAAGTAGTGGAATGGTGCAGCATTAGCTTGATTACAAGCCTTCTCGGTCACATCTACATTACCACACACACACCTCATCACACACACACACACTTTCTCCTAACACACCTCATCCCACACACACACACACACTTTCTCCTAACACACCTCATCCCACACACACACACACACTTTCTCCTAACACACCTCATCCCACACACACACACTTTCTCCTAACACACCTCATCCCACACACACACACACACTTTCTCCTAACACACCTCATCCCCCCCACACACACACTTTCTCCTAACACACCTCATCCCACACCCACACACACACACAGACGTTCTCCTAACACACCTCATCCCACACACACACACTTTCTCCTAACACACCTCATCCCACACACTTTCTCCTAACACACCTCATCCCACACACAAACACTTTCTCCTAACACACACACACACACTTTCTCCTAACACACCTCATCCCACACACACACACACACTTTCTCCTAACACACCTCATCCCACACACACACACTTTCTCCTAACACACCTCATCCCACACACACACACACTTTCTCCTAACACACCTCATCCCACACACACACACACACTTTCTCCTAACACACCTCATCCCACACACACACACTTTCTCCTAACACACCTCATCCCACACACACACACACTTTCTCCTAACACACCTCATCCCACACACACACACTTTCTCCTAACACGCCTCATCCCACACACACACACACACACACTTTCTCCTAACACACCTCATCCCACACACACACACACACACACTTTCTCCTAACACACCTCATCCCACACACATAACACTCCTTTATCCTCCAGTTCTCCCTGCTGTATATTTTTACGTTTTGATAGGTTAACTGTACTATTTTCCACTAATATCCTAAATACGCACTAAATATCATACCACTTTATAACTCTCCCCTAAACACCTTCATTTTAACATCACGCCCATAATGAGGCCTATAGACATCTGTCTTTTAAACTTTTTTTTTCTCTTCTCCTTTAAAAAAAAAAGAAGTTCTATGTCTTCTCTTGCTTATGTCTGTTTGTTGTGTTTTGTCTTGTCTTCTCCTATCATTAATACTCATCGATGGCAGTCAACAGTCAGCGGGGTAAATAAAGATGCTCTCATAACCGCTCATAATCGTCCCTCTCTCACCTTCACCTCTCCTGCCTCATTGACCTGATGACCTGGAAGCATTAACTCATTGCTCTGGTCTACAGGGAGGTACATTCATGCAACATGCATGCATAAAATATAGATGTCAAATTCTACATTTACTTTATAAATGCCTGTTATTAGTGGTAGTTGTTAACTTTTTCTTTATGTTACTAACTCTACATCACTAATCTACATTCTGCTACTGATACTCCTATCAGGCTATCAACATCTTTTAAGAGGTTATGATTTGTAGACTTGTCCACAGCTAAAGCAAAGCTTTGATGTGCTTTGGACTTGGGGCCTATTTCACAAAGCTGTGTTTAACTTTCACGTGGATGACGTAGCTGATCCAGAAATGGAATGCAGTATTCAAGTACTTGGAATTCCCAAGATTGTGAAGTACTGTGAAATGGAACCTTGGAATCGCTTGATGATTCTAAGTGGAGAACATTCCGTCATTGTGTTATGATCTTCTTTAAAAACGGGTTCCCTGTGTTCTTGTCTTGTTCTTATACTAGATGCTATATGTGAAAGTTACCTGGCTAACCTTCAGCTTCCTGAAATGTCCTGGTGTTTCACAATATTCATTTCAGTTTTCACAATCAGCACTTTGGATGCAGCAAGGGTGTTGTGTGCAACACAGACCCAGACCCATACTCTTAGAAAAAAAAAAGGTTTCCAAGAGGGTTCTTCGCCTTTCCCCAAATGGAGAACCCTTTTTGGTTCTAGGTAGAACCCTTTTTTGGTCCTAGGTAGAACCCCTTTTTGGTCCTAGGTAGAACCCCTTTTTGGTTCTAGGTAGAACCCGTTTTGGTTCTAGGTAGAACCCGTTTTGGGTTCCATGTAGAAACCTCAGTGGAAAGGGTTATACATTGAACCCAAAGGGGTTCTTCCTGAAACCCAAAACAGTTCTTTAAAGGGTTCTCCTATGGGGACAGCAGAAGAACCCTTTTAGGTTCTCGATAGCACCTTTGTTTTCCAAGAGGTGCAGTATCTGTATTTGTGCTAGCCCACCGGCCTGTCTAAGAGTGATGAGTGCCCGATCCAAACGGGATATCCGCAAAGTCTAACTCGGGCTTTCACCTAAAATAATGCATTACTAAATCATGAGATTATTGTGAAAACTCTAGAGTTGCTCGGGAATTCAGCCGTTGTTGTTATGGCGAGTGTTCTTCACCTACTTAATGTCCCCTCCCGAAGGTTCCAAAGTGCTGACGAATGATGACTTCACCAAGGATCTCTTCAGGTTTTTACAACTGCTCTGTGAGGGGCACAACGGGGGTGAGAACTTGTATAAATTGGTGTGTAAAACAAAGTATTAGTAGCGTCACTCAAACCACGTTATCCCAATATCGAAATGTGTTCTTCGCCGCAGATTTCCAAAACTTCCTGAGAACACAAACAGGAAACACGTTGACAGTCAACATTATCATCAGCACAGTGGACTACCTGCTGCGGCTTCAGGTGATACACACTCGCACACGCACACATACACGCACACACATACACACACATACACACACACACACACACAAACTCAATATAAATAGAACGTGACTTGGTTTCACCAACACACTGACATAGTAATCCTTCTCTGTAGGAATCTATCAGTGACTTCTACTGGTATTATTCTGGGAAAGACATTATCGACGAGGCAGGGCAGGTCAACTTCTCCAAAGCCTTAGCTGTCGCAAAGCAGATCTTCAACTCGCTCACTGAGTACATCCAGGTAAGTAAGGCCTGACTCTTTCTGACTTTCCAGTGTTTCACATTTTATTTCATGGCACTAAAATGTTGTTTTTTTTTGTGGGGATTGGGATCTTCATTAACATTCACTCTATTTTGTGACCCCACCCTTTGGTCCTTCTATCAATCTCTCTCTCCCCCCTCCCTCCCTCTCTCTCTCCCCCCCTTTCCTCTCTTCTTCCCTTCCCCTCCTCCTCATTTCTCTCCCTTTCTCCCACCTCCCGCTCTTCCTCTCCCCCCTCTCTCCCTCTCTCCCCCCTCTCTCCCTCTCTCCCCACTCTCTCCCTCTCTCCCCCCTCCCTTCCTCTCTCCCCCCTCTCTCCCTATCTCCCCACTCCCTCCCTCTCTCCTCCCTCCCTCTCTCTCTCCCCCTTTCCTCTCTTCTTCCCTTCCCCTCCTCCTCATTTCTCTCCCTTTCTCCCACCCCCTCCCTCCCTCTCTCCCCCCTCCCTCTCTCTCTCCCTCCCAGGGCCCTTGTATTGGGAACCAGCAGAGTCTGGCCCACAGCAGACTGTGGGATGCGGTGGTGGGATTCCTGCATGTGTTTGCCAACATGCAGATGAAGCTGTCCCAGGTAACTAGGTGTCCTCAGTGCTACACAAAACATTCCAGTAAAGTTGGTGATAGTTGCGTCTGTTCGTAGTTACCGTAGTTATAGTTGTTTTGGTTTTCGGTTATGCCTTTTGTTTTAGTTTTCGGTTATGCCTTTTGTTTTAGTTTTCGGTTATGCCTTTGTTTCGGTTATGCCTTTTGTTTTAGTTTTCGGTTATGCCTTTTGTTTTAGTTTTTGGTTATGCCTTTGTTTCGGTTATGCCTTTGTTTTAGTTTTCGGTTATGCCTTTTGTTTTAGTTTTCGGTTATGCCTTTTTGGGTTTTGGTTATGCCTTTTGTTTTAGTTTTTGGTTATGCCTTTTGTTTTAGTTTTCGGTTATGCCTTTGTTTTGGTTTTTGGTTATGCCTTTTGTTTTAGTTTTCGGTTATGCCTTTGTTTCGGTTATGCCTTTGTTTCGGTTATGCCTTTGTTTCGGTTATGCCTTTGTTTCGGTTATGCCTTTGTTTTAGTTTTCGGTTATGCCTTTGTTTTAGTTTTTGGTTATGCCTTTGTTTTGGTTTTTGGTTATGCCTTTTGTTTTAGTTTTCGGTTATGCCTTTTGTTTTAGTTTTCGGTTATGCCTTTTGTTTTAGTTTTCGGTTATGCCTTTGTTTCGGTTATGCCTTTGTTTTAGTTTTTGGTTATGCCCTTTGTTTTAGTTTTTGGTTATGCCTTTTGTTTTAGTTTTTGGTTATGGCTTTTGTTTTAGTTTTCGGTTATGCCTTTTTTATGTCTTTGGTTATTTGTTTTTAGTGCATGGAACTTGAGCTATTGAGATTGTAAAATCATAAAAATGCTTCATAAATACATGTTATTATTAATTATTACTTAACTAATTGTATTATTAATGCAATTCTTCCAATGGTTTTGGTGCCCCTTAGGACTCGTGTCAGATTGAGCTGCTGAAGGAGTTGATGGATCTTCAGCAGGACATGGTGGTGATGATGCTGTCACTGCTGGAGGGTAAGAACCTACAGATTTTAAGGCTCCCGAGTGGGCGCAGCGGTCTAAGACACTGCATCTCAGCGCTAGAGTCGTCACTACAGACCATGGTTCGATTCAAAGCAAGTCAGTTTGTAATTAAGTAAGGAAGTAAGGGGCGGCAGGTAGCCTAGTGGTTAGAGCATTGGACGAGTAACCGAAAGGTTGCAAGATCGAATCCCCGAGCTAACAAGGTAAAAATATGTCGTTCTGCCCCTGAACAAGGCAGTTAACCCACTGTTCCTAGGCTCTCATTGAAAACAAGAATTTGTTCTTAACTGACTTGCCTAGTTAAAGGTAGGTATCAAAGGTATAAAAGTAAGTAGTTAGGGAGGTAAAGTGCAAACGCAACATGCCATTGATTCATACCAACATGCCATTGATACGTGGTGTCTCCTAGGCAACGTGGTAAATGGAACGATTGGAAAGCAGATGGTGGACACTCTGGTGGAGTCCTCCAGCAACGTAGAGATGATCCTCAAGTTCTTTGACATGTTCCTCAAGATCAAGGACCTGACCACCTCTGATAACTTCAGGGAGTATGACCCCGATAACAAGGGGGTCATCTCCAAAAAAGATTTCCAGAAGTCCATGGAGAACCAGAAGCAGTACACCCAGTCGGAGATTGAGTTCCTCCTCTCCTGCGCAGAGGCCGATGAGAATGACATGTTCAACTACGAGGAGTTTGTGGAGCGGTTCCACGAGCCAGCCAAAGACATTGGCTTCAACATAGCTGTGCTGCTCACTAACCTCTCTGAGCACATGCCTCACGACCCCCGTCTGGCCACCTTCCTGGAACCAGCTGAGAGCGTGCTGAACTACTTTGAGCCGTACCTGGGCCGCATCGAGATCATGGGCGGAGGGAAGCGCATCGAGAGGGTCTACTTTGAGATTAGTGAGTCCAGCCGCACGCAGTGGGAGAAGCCACAGGTCAAAGAGTCCAAGAGACAGTTCATCTTCGACGTGGTCAACGAGGGTGGAGAGAGCGAGAAGATGGAGATGTTTGTGAACTTCTGCGAAGACACCATCTTTGAGATGCAGCTGGCGTCTCAGATCTCGGAGCCAGAAGTGGCGGAGCGCCCGGAGGAGGAAGAGGAGGAGGTGCACAACTTGCTAGAAGAGCTGGCTGAGCAAGAGGAGGAGAGAGAGTTGGAGGCTTCCTCGGCTTTCACCATGGTCTGTGTCGCCGCCAAGAAGAAGATCTCCAACTTCCGACAGATGCTGACCTTCAAGACCCTCAAGAAGCAGTACAAGAAGACCAAGAAGCTGAGCATGAAGGAGGTGATCATTGGGTTCTTCTCCTTTTTCTGGACGCTCTTCGCAGGGTTCTTCATGGGGATCTACAGCCTCATCTTTGGATTCTTCCACCTCATCTGGTCATCCATGTTCGGAGGCGGCCTCGTCGAAGGTGGGATCTTTTTATCTTCTATTTTTGTTTGATCTCTATGTTTTTATTGTTTTTAGGATAATGTTAATAAGGGTGTTGCAACGTTTTGTTTAAACAGACTTTAAATTATGTTTGATTTGACTTGAAGGAGCCAAGAACATGAAGGTGACAGACATCTTGGGCAACATGCCCGATCCCACCCAGTTCGGTATCCATGGCGACGTGTTGGAGACGGAAAAGGTGGAGGTGTGTGATTCGGTGTCGGGCGGAACAGACCAGGCCATCAAACCGTCGGACAAGGCAGAGCAGGACATCTTGATGGAGATGATTAATCCCACGCCAAAGAAAGGGGAAGGGTTAAAACATGTTGATCCTGGACTGGGAGACGTCTCTGAGACTCCTGAGACCACCGCCACTGTGGAGAAGAAGGTGAGCGTTCTGTAGGCCTGTCTCTAAAACAGTAGGTAAAGGGAATACATTAAATACAATGGTGATTCTCTATGTACAGTTCTCAGTAAACGCTAGGTTTGTTTCACATGGATGGTGTCACTAATACGTTTCCTCTGTAACCTTCTGTTGTCCTTCTCATGTAGAAGCCTGAACCTCTGTAACCTTCTGTTGTCCTTCTCATGTAGAAGCCTGAACCTCTCTAACCTTCTGTTGTCCTTCTCATGTAGAAGCCTGAACCTCTCTAACCTTCTGTTGTCCTTCTCATGTAGAAGCCTGAACCTCTCTAACCTTCTGTTGTCTGTCTCATGTAGAAGCCTGGACCTCTCTAACCTTCTGTTGTCTGTCTCATGTAGAAGCCTGAACCTCTCTAACCTTCTGTTGTCCTTCTCATGTAGAAGCCTGAACCTCTCTAACCTTCTGTTGTCCTTCTCATGTAGAAGCCTGAACCTCTCTAACCTTCTGTTGTCTGTCTCATGTAGAAGCCTGGACCTCTCTAACCTTCTGTTGTCTGTCTAATGTAGAAGCCTGAACCTCTCTAACCTTCTGTTGTCCTTCTCATGTAGAAGCCTGAACCTCTCTAACCTTCTGTTGTCTGTCTCATGTAGAAAGCTGCTTCTGAACCAAAGGAGTCGGAACCAGAGAAAGCAGAGTGAGTGGTCTACACTATTTATTCATCTCTGTATGTTTACTTCAGCTATGTAACATGGAGGACATGTTCAAATCTTAATTCAATCTTAATTTACTTTATTTAAAGCGTTTAAATTAAAAATCCATTGCTCGGTTTCTCGCATCTTGACAGTTTGTTATCGAAAATAAGAGTCTGATCTTAATTGCTCATTATTTCTTAAAATTGAAATAATGAAATGAAAGGGTGTGTTGTGTTGTTGTGTTGGAGTTTCAGCTCTCTAACAGATGTCAGAGCTATGTGCTGGTGTCAGATCGATAACAGATCGGCGGTCATCTTGTGTTCTCACAGCACAGAGAAGAAGGAAAAGGAAGACAAGGTCAAGGCGGAGCAGCCTAAAGAGGAAGTGGCTCAGGATAAGCCCGTTCCCAAGTCCAGAAACAGCCAATCAAAGGAGGCTCCTACTTCCTTCTTTGCCAGCTTCTTGGCTGGGCTGGAGGTCTACCAGGCCAAGATGCTGGTAATACATCAGACATTATACTTGTTCAAGATCGACTACAGCTTTGCGTATTGAGTGCAGTAAAGTGTAAAACATTTATTATAATTATTATATTGCAGTTGGAGACTGCAAACTAACTGAACTGATTTGCCTCCTAGATAACTGCTTATTATTTGAAGATCAGTCCGTTTGTTTAGTCGGTGATCAGCGACTGATCAGAATTGATGCTCTCAAACACAGACGTGTTTGCCTGCCACATGCTGTCAATAGTGACCTTCCATTTCATCTTCTTTGCAGTCACGCTCACCTCAGAAGACGTCTGAACATGACTGAATGTATTATCATGACTGAATGTATTATCATGACTGAATGTATTATCATGACTGAATGTATTATCATGACTAAATGTACTATCATGACTAAATGTCTAACTTTGTGTTCCATGTGTTCCAGAACACGTTGGCTCGAAACTTCTACAACATGCGTTTCCTGGCTCTGTTTGTGGCGTTTGCCATCAACTTCATTCTACTGTTCTACAAGGTCATTTGCAGTGATACACATTACAGGGTTTTCTTGCTCTCTCTTCTACAAGATACAAATAAGATTATTATTTTATTTACATACAGTGCGTTCAGAAAGTATTCATTCCCCTTCTATTTTCCAAATGTTACTTTACAGCATTATTCTAAAATGTACTGTATCAAAAAATATATGTATTCTCATCAATCTACACACAATACCCCTTAATGACATCACAATACCCCATAATGACATCACAATACCCCATAATGACGAAGCAAAAACAGATTTTTAGATATTTTTGAAAATGTATTAAGAATAAAAATTCTTAATATGTAAGTATTCAGACCCTTTACTCAGTACTTTGTTGAATCACCTTTGGCAGCGATTACATCCTCAAGACGTCTTGGATATGACGCGACAAGCATGTCACACCTGTATTTGGGGAGTCTTTCCCATTCTTCTCTGCAGAAATTCTCAAGCTCTGTCAGGTTGGATGGGGAGTGTCGCTGTACAAAGTGTTCAATCTTGGTTTCATCAGACCAGAGAATCTTGTTTCTCATGGTCTGAGAGTCTTTCGGTGCCTTTTGGCAAACTCCAAGCGGGCTGTCATGTACCCTTTACTGAGGAGTGGCTTCTGTCTGGCCACTCTATCATAAAGTCCTGATTGGTGGATTGCTGCAGAGATGGTTGTCCTTCTGGAAGGTTCTCCCATCTCCACAGAGGAACTCTAGAGCTCTGTCAGAGTGACCATTGGGTTCTTGGTCACCTCCCTGACCAAGGCCCTTCTACCCCGATTGCTCAATTTGGCCAGGGGGCCAGCTCTAGGAGGAGTCTAGATTCCCCAGATCTGTGCCTTGACACAATCCTGTCTCGAACCTCTACGGACATTTCCTTCGACCTCATGGCTTGGTTTTTACTCTGCCATGCACTGTCAACTGTGGAACCTTATATAGACAGGTGTGTGCCTTTCCAAACGATGTCCAATCAATTTAATTTACCACAGGTGGACTCCAATCATGTTGTAGAAACATCTCAAGGATGACCAATGGAAACAGGATGCACCTGAGCTCAATTTTGAGTCTCATAGCAAACGGTCTGCACACTTATGTAAATAAGGTATTTCTGTTTTGTAATTTGCATAAATTTGCAAAATTCTCTAAAACCTGTTTTCATTTTGTCATTATGGGATATTGTGATATCATTATGGGATTTTGTGAGTAGATTGAAAAGGAAAAAATGTATTTAATCAATTTTAGAATAAGGCTGTAACATAAAAAAAAATGTGAAAAAAGTCAAGGGGTCTGAATACTTTCCAAATGCACTGTACATTCTTATCAAGAACCAGGCTATTGTGTGTCAACTTTGAGACAAGATTGTGAGGTGTGTGTTTGCTGGGTTTTTACCATATCTGTCAAACAAATAAAAACACATTTTCTCTGTGGGTCGTTTTCCCCTCAGGTGACTGCTGCTGAGGATGATGAGGATGACTCTTGGACTAGTTCTGATGATGATGAAGGTGGTGAGGAGTACTTTGTCCTGGAGGAGAGTACAGGCTACATGGCTCCTATTCTGTGTTTCCTGGCTGTGTTCCACACTGCCCTCTCTATCCTGTGTTTGGTTGGCTACTACTTTCTCAAGGTGATTACAATCATTTAATCTATCAATCAGTATGACTGGTGTTTATTACAGTCAACTGTTCACGTCAATCCACAACATCATTATCTTCTTTCTTTCTCTGTCATTCCATTCTATTCTCTTCTTCCTCCATGTTTCTCCTCTCACCCCTTCTCTCTGTCATCCATTTCCCTCCCAGGTGCCTCTGGTGGTGTTTAAGAGAGAGAAGGGGATCGCCAGGCTGTTGGAGTTTGAAGGTCTCTACATCACAGAGCAGCCGGCAGACGATGACATCACGGGCCAGTGGGACCGCCTCGTCATCAACACCCCGTGAGTCATACCACTGAGGAAAACCTGACTTGGACTGAAACAGGTACCGGTACTGTTTATATTTAGTCGCTCCACAATACTTTTTGAGCTAATCTATAAGAGGTGCAGGAACTCAAGCAGTAGAACATTTGAGGTGCCGGTACTCAGTTCCTGTAAGCTCCTGCCAAAGTCAAGAAATGTGTACACTAATATTAAAAAGTCTGTTGAAAATGTCACCAGCTTCAGATTAATGGTCCTAATAGAATTGTAGAGACATTGAACTATAACTGTTATCCTTCTTATGTTTCTGCAGATCTTTCCCCAATAACTACTGGGACAAGTTTATCAAACGGAAGGTACGAGTACAGCCTTATTCACACAGGATTCCACACGAATAATATACACATATAACTACATCGTGTAGTATAGCAATCATATAAACCCAAATCAATCCCTGTCTCCTCTGTCTATAGGTCATTAATAAGTATGGAGACCTGTATGTGTCTGTTCTGTCTATAGGTCATTAATAAGTATGGAGACCTGTATGTGTCTGTCTATAGGTCATTAATAAGTATGGAGACCTGTATGTGTCTGTCTATAGGTCATTAATAAGTATGGAGACCTGTATGTGTCTGTTCTGTCTATAGGTCATTAATAAGTATGGAGACCTGTATGTGTCTGTTCTGTCTATAGGTCATTAATAAGTATGGAGACCTGTATGAGTCTGTTCTGTCTATAGGTCATTAATAAGCATGGAGACCTGTATGTGTCTGTTCTGTCTATAGGTCATTAATAAGTCTGGAGACCTGTATGTGTCTGTTCTGTCTATAGATCATTAATAAGTATGGAGACCTGTATGTGTCTGTTCTGTCTATAGGTCATTAATAAGTATGGAGACCTGTATGTGTCTGTTCTGTCTATAGGTCATTAATAAGTATGGAGACCTGTATGTGTCTGTTCTGTCTATAGGTCATTAATAAGTATGGAGACCTGTATGTGTCTGTTCTGTCTATAGGTCATTAATAAGTATGGAGACTTGTATGTGTCTGTCTATAGGTCATTAATAAGTATGGAGACCTGTATGTGTCTGTCTATAGGTCATTAATAAGTATGGAGACCTGTATGTGTCTGTCTATAGGTCATTAATAAGTATGGTGACCTGTATGTGTCTGTCTATAGGTCATTGATAAGTATGGAGACCTGTATGTGTCTGTTCTGTCTATAGGTCATTAATAAGTATGGTGACCTGTATGTGTCTGTTCTGTCTATAGGGCATTAATAAGTATGGAGACCTGTATGTGTCTGTTCTGTCTATAGGTCATTAATAAGTATGGAGACCTGTATGTGTCTGTCTATAGGTCATTAATAAGTATGGTGACCTGTATGTGTCTGTCTTTAGGTCATTAATAAGTATGGAGACCTGTATGTGTCTGTTCTGTCTATAGGTCATTAATAAGTATGGAGACCTGTATGTGTCTGTCTATAGGTCATTAATAAGTATGGAGACCTGTATGGAGCTGAGCGGATAGCTGAGCTGTTGGGTCTGGATAAGAGCGCCCTGGACTTTGACCCTACTCAGGAGACCGTGGTGGAGGCGGCTTCTCTTGTATCCTGGTGAGACATCCACTCTTCTCATATCATCTTAACAAAACTCAAGTCATAGACTGTTCTCTCTGCTACCGCACGGCAAGCAGTACCGGAGCGCCAAGTCTAGGACCAAGAGGCTCCTTAACAGCTTCTACCCCCAAGTCATAAGACTGTTGAACAATTAATAAAATCACCACCGTACAATTTACATTGACCCCCCCCCCCCCCCCCCTCTCCCATTTGTAAACAGTGAGTATCAGCAGTGTATTATCTAAGCATATTCACTTCACCCCCACCTACAGTGGAGACCATGAAAACAAAGACATTAGGAGAAATGTCTTACTCTTAGTTAAATATTAATTGTTAACCATTAATATCAAATAAATCAGGTAAATATGTAATTTTTCCCTCACATGCACTGGTAATAAACACGTAGCTAATAAACATAGTGAAATACATAGCGTCTCACCGCCAGTGAGAAAGTAATCCTCTCATATCAACACAGTAAAATACATGATACTGTATTGTGAATGGGTGGGTAGGTAACTTGGTTTAATTCAACGCTAAAAAACATCTGTCTGTTTCCTACTGGCAGGTTGAGCTCTATCGACACCAAGTACCACATCTGGAAAATGGGAGTGGTGCTGACTGATAACGTACGTGTTTACTCCCTCAGTAAAGACAAACTGTCAACCTAGCCCCTCCCCTTTCAGTGTTTGTGGCTGGCAGTAGGGCTCTGGATAGGTGTAAGGAGTATGGTCAAACCACCCTGAGGCCATCAGAAGGCTAGCTGGAGCCATCACTATACTGCTTATACCTATCCAGTCCCTTGCGATCTGCAAACACAAAGGGGAAAGGACTAGGAATTTCAAGTTGATTTTAGACTGAAAAACTGATGGACTGAGCTTCACATTTCCTTGTTCTGTCATGTCAGTCGTTCCTGTACCTGATCTGGTACGCCACCATGTCCATCCTGGGGCACTATAACAACTTCTTCTTCGCTGCCCATCTGCTGGACATCGCCATGGGCTTCAAGACCCTCCGGACCATCCTGTCCTCCGTCACTCACAACGGAAAACAGGCACGTGGCAATAACACCGCCAGACACTGTCACGGGGCCACACATACATTTTAATCACTAGACTGTAGATCAGGGGGACATCTCAATGCAGCGTTTTTCGTCATGAATCTTGTTCTGGAGGCAGCTCTGCAGAGTGGTCACTAGCTGGCACAGCCACAAAGTCATCAAATATGATTTTAAAACTAACCCTTGTGTTGTTATGTGTTAATAACATTTAGACTACGTTATCCAACAGGCTATGCGGGGGGCAGGTGGTGGAAGAATGCCTTGGATGGCTAAACATGGAGTTTTCTAGCTGAAGTATATGTTCATTAAAAGTAGTTAAACCTACGCCCCCGTTTGTCATTATATAAGGAACAAACATAACAACCCTAACCACCAGAGGTGGGACCAAGTCATTGTTTTACAAGTCACAAGTAAGTCTCAAGTCTTAGCACTCAAGTCCCAAGTCAAGTCCGACAAGTATCAAGTCCTAAACAAGTCATAATGTACTCTTCACCAAATGTAATACCATTTCATATTTTTAACAAGAGTAATAGTTAGTATATTACATTTACGTAAATCATGAATGCTTTTAAAAAATATCTATAAATGTATTACTTTCCAAATAAATGTTGTATTTCCATGGAAATACATGGGTAGCCAATATTGATCGAGGGTCGCTTTGGGGCGCAATCGGGCGATGTAGGCTTGTACACAATCGCTCAACACACACACACACACACACACACACACACACACACACACACACACACACACACACACACACACACACACACACACACACACACAGTGTGGTTACAGTAGGCTAACATATGTCAATGGATTTAGGAAAAGCAGTAACATCAGGCAGGATTTTAGGCTACCAACTGCCTCGCCAGTTGTAGCTCAATCTTGGGTGCAATGATCACGTTCCCACACTGACTGACTGTGTGGAGGATCATTGATTTAATGTTATGTTGCCTACATGCTAAAGTTATATATTATATATTATATTAGCCACTTCTTAACGTTCTTTGTGCACCTTCAAATGTCTAACAAAGTTGTAAATGGTTGCTCCTCCCCTCTGTAATTTTCTTCCCGCATGTCTTGCAAGTTGCAATCCGTTTTTTGTTGATAAAGCATCGTCTTTATATTCAAAAATAATAATTTGGGGGTATCATCTTTCCAAGGGCTCCATCTGAATTCACCCGCCGACGTTCCTCTGTACTGCCACGCACAACTTTTCCTCAGCTGGCACAATTTGATTGGCTGCTGTCCGATTCAAACTGTAATCCGTTAAATGAAGAGTTGATGCGCTGCACACTTTGTTTAATAGCATCATTTTTTTATATTTGGGGTTGGGGAGGCTTGGGGAGGGTTGGGGAGGGTATCAAGTCAGGTCGAGTCATACGGCTCAAGTCCAAGTCAAGTCACGAGTCATTGGCGTTAAAGTCAAAGTCGAGTTGCAAGTCATCATATTTGTGACTCGAGTCTTGACTCGAATCCAAGTCATGTGACTCGAGTCCACACCTCTGCTAACCACAATGCTAACCCTAACCTTAAATGAAAGGCCCAATTCAGCCGTTTTATCTCAATATCAAATAATTCCTAGGTAACAATTAAGTACCTTACTGTTATTTTTTTCCAATTAAAAGTGTCAAAAATAAAACAAAAATAGCTTTTTAGCGAAGACCACATTTCTCAAGGAAGAATTTAGCTAGGACTGTCTGGGAGTGAGAGGCTGATTGGATGAGCCTAATGGGAGGAATCTGTAACCTGAACATTAATTGTCAGAGGTTTGTAACTATTACTTATTAGTCTATTAACTTATACCACCTGGTGATGTCGCCAGGCAGGCCAAAACTCCATCCCACCAAAACAGGCTGACATTTCAGGCGGTCTTTTCCAACGGCTCTTACATTAAAATGACATTATAATAAATGTCCCAATTTTACAGTATTATTTAGTGTGGAAATATATACAGAGCATTCAGAAAGTATTTAGACCCCTTCACTTTTCCCACATTTTGTTACATTACAGCCTTATTAATCTAAAATGGATTAAAATAGGTGCCCCAACAAAGTACTGAGTAAAGGGTCTGAATGTAAATGTGATATTTCATTTATTTTTATTTTTATAGATTTGCAAACATTTCTACAAACCTGTTTTTGCTCTGTCATTAAGGGGTATTTTGTGTAGATTGATGAGTTAAAAAAAAACTATCTATATTAGAATAAGGCTGTAACCTAATTAAATGTGGAAAGAGTCAAGGGGTCTGAATATTTTTCGAATGCTCTATATAAAACACAGGATATCACGTTTTTGACTGCTCTAGTCCTTTAAGACCAAAAAGCTAATTTTTCAAAAAGCTTAATTTTATACACCTGTCAGCAACGGATGTGGCTGAAATAGCCGAATACACTAATTTGAAGGGATGTCCACATACTTTTGTATATACGGTGTAGCTAGGTGGGACAGCCACATATCTCAGTCATAGTAAGTACATTTTTCCTCAGTATAGTATCTATCAGCAAAGTCTGTGCTAGTTAGGGGGTAAAGTCTGTGCTAGTTAGGGGGACAAGTCTGTGCTAGTTAGAGGGACAAGTCTGTGCTAGTTAGGGGGAAAAGTCTGTGCTAGTTAGAGGGACAAGTCTGTGCTAGTTAGAGGGACAAGTCTGTGCTAGTTAGGGGGTAAAGTCTGTGCTAGTTAGGGGAAAAGTCTGTGCTAGTTAGGGGGAAAAGTCTGTGCTAGTTAGGGGGTAAAGTCTGTGCTAGTTAGGGGGAAAAGTCTGTGCTAGTTAGGGGGAAAAGTCGGTGCTAGTTAGGGGAAAAGTCTGTGCTAGTTAGGGGGTAAAGTCTGTGCTAGTTAGGGGAAAAGTCTGTGCTAGTTAGGGGGAAAAGTCTGTGCTAGTTAGGGGGAAAAGTCTGTGCTAGTTAGGGGGAAAAGTCTGTGCTAGTTAGGGGAAAAGTCTGTGCTAGTTAGGGGAAAAGTCTGTGCTAGTTAGGGGGAAAAGTCTGTGCTAGTTAGGGGAAAAGTCTGTGCTAGTTAGGGGGTAAAGTCTGTGCTAGTTAGGGGGTAAAGTCTGTGCTAGTTAGGGGGAAAAGTCTGTGCTAGTTAGGGGGAAAAGTCTGTGCTAGTTAGGGGGAAAAGTCTGTGCTAGTTAGGGGGAAAAGTCTGTGCTAGTTAGGGGAAAAGTCTGTGCTAGTTAGGGGAAAAGTCTGTGCTAGTTAGGGGGAAAAGTCTGTGCTAGTTAGGGGAAAAGTCTGTGCTAGTTAGGGGGAAAAGTCTGTGCTAGTTAGGGTGAAAAGTCTGTGCTAGTTAGGGGAAAAGTCAGTGCTAGTTAGGGGAAAAGTCTGTGCTAGTTAGGGGAAAGTCTGTGCTAGTTAGGGGAAAAGTCTGTGCTAGTTAGGGAAAAAGTCTGTGCTAGTTAGGGGAAAAGTCTGCTAGTTAGGGGAAAAGTCTGTGCTAGTTAGGGGAAAAGTCTGTGCTAGTTAGGGGAAAAGTCTGTGCTAGTTAGGGGAAAAGTCAGTGCTAGTTAGGGGGAAAAGTCAGTGCTAGTGTTAGTTCTCAAAAGGCTTTTGTTTAATATTTTGGGGGAGCGTGGGATTATTTAAGATACTTTTTGAAGAGGTAGAGTTTCAGATATTTTTGTAAAATAGACAGGAACTCTGCTGTTCTAGCTTCAGGGGGAAGTTGTTTCTACCATTAGGGTGCCAGGACAGAGAGGAGCTTGGAGGAGCTTGGGCTGAGGGGGAGCTGCCCTCCCATAGGGGTGGAAGGGCCAAGAGACCAGAGGTGGCAGAATGGAGTGTTCGGGTTGGGGTGTAGGGTTTGAGCAGAGCCTGAAGTTAGGGAGGGGCAGTTCCTCTTGCTGCTCTGTAGGCAGGTACCATGGTCTGTAGTGGATGGGAGCTTCGACTGGAAACCAGTTGAGTGCGTGGAGGAGCGGGATTGTTATCCTCTCTCAAGTCAAGTGAAGTCATGTTTATTTAAAGTGCATTTGGCACAGGTCTCAACACACTTTACATTTCTGCATGTTGAGAATAATGTGAATATTAATTTCCTCTCTCCAGTTGGCGCTAACTGTCTGTTGGAAGTGTATCTGAACCCCGTGGTGGCCTTCAACATCATCACTAATAATGACCCCTCACTCTCTCTCTCTACAGTTGGTGCTGACTGTAGGTCTGTTGGCGGTGGTGGTGTATCTGTACACTGTGGTGGCCTTCAACTTCTTCAGAAAGTTCTACAACAAGAGCGAGGACGAGGACGCACCTGACATGAAGTGTGACGACATGATGACTGTAAGTCTATACACACACACACACCACTACTCACTGCTAAAGGATGACTCAACGCAGTAGTATTGATACTGTGTCATAGCACGTATAAATGAGTCATGCACATCCTTCACACGTTAAGTTCTTAAGATAACCCACTAATAGATGGCTTGGTTAGAGTTCATTCCTCCACTCACAGATCATGTTTTAGGAAGGTATCCAAGAAGGTTGTCAACACTGCTGCATATCCTTCACACAGCGTTGAAGACACCTCACCACTTCACACTAGTGTAGATCTGTTGAACGAGGAGTTTAAAATCCTCCCCCTCTATCCTTTACTACTTTCTGTTGAAAGATCGAGTTTTAAAACCCCTCCTCCTCAGTGCTATCTGATCTAGAGGTCGACCGATTATGATTTTTCAACGCCGATACCGATACCGATTATTGGAGGACCAAAAAAGCCGATACCGATTAATCGGCCAATTTTTATTTATTTGTAATAATGACAGTTACAACAATACTGAATGATCACTTATTTTAACTTAATATAATACATCAATAAAATCTATTTAGCCTCAAATAAATAATGACACATGTTCAATTTGGTTTAAATAATGCAAAAACAAAGAGTTGGAGAAGTAAAAGTGCAATATGTGCCATGTAAGAAAGCTAACGTTTCAGTTCCTTGCTCAGAACATGAGAACATATGAAAGCTGGTGGTTCCTTTTAACATAAGACTTCAATATTCCCAGGTAAGAAGTTTTAGGTTGTAGTTAATATAGTATTTATAGGACTATTTCTCTCTATAACATTTGTATTTCATATACAGTACCTTTTACCATTGGATGTTTTTATAGGCACTTTAGTATTGCCAGTGTAACAGTATAGCTTCCGTCCCTCTCCTCGCTCCTCCCTGGACTCGAACCAGCAACACATCGACAACAGCCACACTCGAAGCAGCGTTACCCATGCAGAGCAAGGGGAACAACCACTCCAAGTCTCAGAGCGAGTGACGTTTGAAATGCTATTAGCGCGCACCCCGCTAACTAGCTAGCCATTTCACATCGGTTACACCAGCCATTAGGCTGATAGGCTTGAAGTCATAAACAGCGCTGTGCTTGAAGCACAGCGAAGAGTTGCTGGCAAAACGCACGAAAGTGCTGTTTGAATGAATGCTTACGAGCATACCATCGCTCAGTCAGACTGCTCTATCAAATCATAGACTTAATTATAACATAACACACAGAAATACGATTCTTAGGTCATTAATATGGTCGAATCCGGAAACTATTATTTCGAAAACAAAACGTTTATTCTTTCAGTGAAATACGGAACCGTTCCGTATTTTATCTAACGGGTGGCATCCATCAATCTAAATATTCCTGTTACATTGCACGACCTTCAATGTTATGTCATAATTACGTAAAAATCTGGCAAATTAGTTCGCAATGAGCCAGGCGGCCCAAACTGTTGCATATACCCTGACTCTGCATGCAATGAACGCAAGAGAAGTGACACAATTTCACCTGGTTAATATTGCCTGCTAACCTGGATTTCTTTTAGCTAAATATGCAGGTTTAAAAATATATATTTCTGTGTATTGATTTTAAGAAAGGCATTGGTGTTTATGGTTAGGTACAGTCGTCCAACGATTGTGCTTTTTTCGCAAATGCGCTTTTGTTATATCATCCCCCAGCATTGCATCGATTATATACAACGCAGGACACGCTAGATAAACTGGTAATATCATCAACCATGTGTAGTTAACTAGTGATTATGATTGATTGATTGTTTTTTATAGGATAAGTTTAATGCTAGCTAGCAACTTACCTTGGCTTACTGCATTTGCGTAACAGGCAGGCTCCTCGTGGAGTGCAATGTAATCAGGTGGTTAGAGAGTTGGACTAGTTAACTGTAAGGTTGCAAGATTGGATCCCCCGAGCTGACAAGGTGAAAATCTGTCATTCTGCCCCTGAACAGGCAGTTAACCCACTGTTCCTAGACCGTCATTGAAAATAAGAATGTGTTCTTAACTGACTTTCCTAGTTGAATAAAGGTATAACAATGGGCAAAATCGGCTCCCAAAAATACAGATTTCCGATTATGAAAACTTGAAATCGGTCAACCTCTAATCTGTTCCTCCTGTATATCCTCCTCAGTGCTATCTGTTCCTCCTGTATATCCTCCTCAGTGCTATCTGTTTCCTCCTGTATATCCTCCTCAGTGCTATCTGTTCCTCCTGTATATCCTCCTCAGTGCTATCTGTTCCTCCTGTATATCCTCCTCAGTGCTATCTGTTCCACCTGTATATCCTCCTCAGTGCTATCTGTTCCTCCTGTATATCCTTCTCAGTGCTATCTGTTCCACCTGTATATCCTCCTCAGTGCTATCTGTTCCACCTGTATATCCTCCTCAGTGCTATCTGTTCCTTCTGTATATCCTCCTCAGTGCTATCTGTTCCTCCTGTATATCCTCCTCAGTGCTATCTGTTCCACCTGTATATCCTCCTCAGTGCTATCTGTTCCTCCTGTTCCACCTGTATATCCTCCTCAGTGCTATCTGTTCCACCTGCATATGCTCCTCAGTGCTATCTGTTCCACCTGTATATCCTCCTCAGTGCTATCTGTTCCTCCTGTATATCCTTCTGTGCTATCTGTTCCTCCTGTATATCCTCCTCAGTGCTATCTGTTCCTACTGTATATCCTCCTCAGTGCTATCTGTTCCACCTGTATATCCTCCTCAGTGCTATCTTTTCCTTCTGTATATCCTCCTCAGTGCTATCTTTTCCTTCTGTATATCCTCCTCAGTGCTATCTGTTCCTTCTGTATATCCTCCTCAGTGCTATCTGTTCCACCTGTATATCCTCCTCAGTGCTATCTGTTCCTCCTGTATATCCTCCTCAGTGCTATCTGTTCCTCCTGTATATCCTCCTCAGTGCTATCTGTTCCTCCTGTATATCCTCCTCAGTGCTATCTGTTCCACCTGTATATCCTCCTCAGTGCTATCTGTTCCTTCTGTATATCCTCCTCAGTGCTATCTGTTCCTCCTGTATATCCTCCTCAGTGCTATCTGTTCCACCTGTATATCCTCCTCAGTGCTATCTGTTCCTCCTGTTCCACCTGCATATGCTCCTCAGTGCTATCTGTTCCACCTGCATATGCTCCTCAGTGCTATCTGTTCCACCTGTATATCCTCCTCAGTGCTATCTGTTCCTCCTGTATATCCTTCTCAGTGCTATCTGTTCCTCCTGTATATCCTCCTCAGTGCTATCTGTTCCTCCTGTATATCCTCCTCAGTGCTATCTGTTCCTCCTGTATATCCTCCTCAGTGCAATCTGTTCCTTCTGTATATCCTCCTCAGTACTATCTGTTCCTCCTGTATATCCTCCTCAGTGCTATCTGTTCCTTCTGTATATCCTCCTCAGTGCTATCTGTTCCTCCTGTATATCCTCCTCAGTGCTATCTGTTCCACCTGTATATCCTCCTCAGTGCTATCTGTTCCTTCTGTATATCCTCCTCAGTACTATCTGTTCCTCCTGTATATCCTCCTCAGTGCTATCTGTTCCTTCTGTATATCCTCCTCAGTGCTATCTGTTCCTTCTGTATATCCTCCTCAGTGCTATCTGTTCCTCCTGTATATCCTCCTCAGTGCTATCTGTTCCACCTGTATATCCTCCTCAGTGCTATCTGTTCCTCCTGTATATCCTCCTCAGTGCTATCTGTTCCTCCTGTATATCCTCCTCAGTGCTATCTGTTCCACCTGTATATCCTCCTCAGTGCTATCTGTTCCTCCTGTATATCCTCCTCAGTGCTATCTGTTCCTCCTGTATATCCTTCTCAGTGCTATCTGTTCCTACTGTATATCCTCCTCAGTGCTATCTGTTCCTCCTGTATATCCTCCTCAGTGCTATCTGTTCCACCTGCATATCCTCCTCAGTGCTATCTGTTCCTCCTGTATATCCTCTTCAGTGCTATCTGTTCCACCTGTACGCGGGGGTGAGGGCCGGCGGTGGTATCGGTGATGAGCTCGAGGACCCGGCCGGAGACCCCTACGAGCTGTGGCGTATCCTCTTCGACATCACCTTCTTCTTCTTCGTCATCGTCATCCTCCTGGCTATCATTCAGGGTACGTTACTACCAGTCAATTCAGGAAGTACACTGGAACTCCAATTCTCTTCAATAAGTGGCATTTTGAATTGGAATTACAATGTTTTACCTATTTGAATTGATTGGAATTGAAATGGAATTGACCAACTTTGGTATGTTACTACGGAACTTTGATACTGTATCACATTAGTTTTCTTGAAGTTCTTGATGTTTTTACACACAATTCAGCTTTTAGCTGCCACGTCAACACTAGAATAAATAAAAATTAAACTAAATACCAGGCTCTTTGGGGTGAGGTCTAGGATCATGTGATCTTACCTGGTGTGATCCTAAATCAGCACTCCTACTCTGAAACTTATGATACGTACGGCCCCTGGTGTTCAGAACAACAGCTGAGAGGACTTTACCGTGTTTAAGAAGTTAAAATGCTGTCTTGTTCAATATTCCAGGTTTGATTATTGATGCGTTTGGGGAACTGAGAGACCAGCAGGAGCAGGTGAAGGAGGATATGGAGGTAAGAGTTCACCTGGTCTCACCTAGAACATTTTCTAGGCTCCCAAGTGGCGCACTGGTCTACGGCACTGTATCTCAGTGCTAGAGGCGTCACTACAGAACCTGGTTCGATCCCGGGCTGTATCACAACCGGCCGTGATCGGGAGTTCCATAGGGCGGCGCACAATTGTCCCAGCGTCATCCGGGTTAGGGGAGGGTTTGGCCGTAATTGTAAATAAGATTTTGTTCTAAACTTACTTGCCTAGTTAAAGAAAGGTTAAATAAAAATAACAAACAAACAATCAATGTTAGGAATAAGCATCTTCTTGAATAAATGCAATATGTTAGGGGAGGGGAGTGTATCTGATTGGGTAAACACATTCTATCCTCTTACTGTAGACGAAATGCTTCATCTGTGGAATTGGAAACGACTACTTTGATACTACACCCCACGGCTTTGAGACCCACACCTTACAAGAACACAACCTGGCCAACTACCTGTGAGTACATAACTGACTGACACGAGGATGTTGTTCAAGCACACATACGACCAGAGATGCTCCATTAAAGGCTCTCGTTTGAATTGAATTAGATGTACTTAACTTTACCAGTGATGCTCTGGATGAAAGCCTGAGTTAATATTTGGCCACACGGCTTTTCTTCCCATGCAGCTTCTTCCTGATGTACCTCATCAACAAGGACGAGACTGAACACACTGGTCAGGTGTGTACAACAACACTTCTCTTTGTCATATGAACACACGTCTCAGGTCTAAATCTCTCTCAGTGAATCTCTAGCACTAGAATAGAACTATGGAGTGGTTTCAGTGCCAACAGAAATTGTATTTAATATCTAACAATTTGTAATGCACACATTGAATTCCATGATTTTAAAAACTGAATTGAATGAATAAATCGCATACATTTTTGAAATTCAATTTCAATGTAGATATTCTGTTTCAATATGGTAGATATTGCATTAATTTGAGGTTTATCAAAGTTTCATATATTCAACTTCTTAGACCCATTGGGCAGAGACGTCAATTTAACATCTAGTCCACATTGGTTCAATGTCCATGTTTGATAGAGTCTAAGCTTTCAGGAATGGGATATAGCCCTAATAGCTTATAAACGGTTTAAACGCTAGAGACCAATTCATAGGAAGACAATAAATGCCACTTTGGCTTCGGAATCTAGCAAAAGCTTCTGTTTTTCCAAAGCGGTTGAGTCTCTGTTCTTCTCCACCTTGCAAAGTACCAGGATGTTGTCTCTGGTTTTGAATCCGAATTTTTAAACTGAATCTGAATGCATCCAAGAAGTTAAATATATATATATATATAAATAAACTTTAATCAACTTGAAATTATAGTTTGTAAATTTGATACACAGAAAATGCAAATCGCTCCCTAAACCGCCAACGATGCCACGCATTTTGAATGTCATGTGAATTTTAAAATGGTAATATTGCTGCTATTTGACTTTACCACACTACACAATTTGATGTCATGTAAAATGACCTTTTCTAGTTGAAAACACCTTTTCACTCCTAAAACCATTTTAACTACTGTGTATTTCCCTGTCCTTCAACAGGAGTCGTATGTGTGGAAGATGTACCAGGAGAGATGCTGGGACTTCTTCCCTGCTGGGGACTGTTTCAGGAAGCAGTATGAGGACCTGCTTGGGTAGAGAGGACATCTAATACTACCCAGCTACTCTCCAACCCTACCTTGAGAGAGAACACCTAAAACTACATTAGCTAGCTAGCTACCCTACCTGTGTAGAGAGGACACTTAACACTTCCCATTTACCGTAAAGCACTGTCTGTATTTGAGAGACAAGTCTACTCACAAACCCTACATCCTATCTGAGGCAGCCTTCTTACATCACTTCAACAACATTTAATGGATAGAGGACACCAGAACACTACCCTACAACACTATCTGGGTAGAGAGGACACCAGAACACTACCCTACAACACTATCTGGGTAGAGAGGACACCAGAACACTACCCTACAACACTATCTGGGTAGAGAGGACACCAGAACACTACCCTACAACACTATCTGGGTAGAGGACACCAGAACACTACCCTACAACACTATCTGGGTAGAGAGGACACCAGAACACTACCCTACAACACTGTCTGGGTAGAGGACACCAGAACACTACCCTACAACACTATCTGGGTAGAGAGGACACCAGAACACTACCCAGCTACCCTACAACACTATCTGGGTAGAGAGGACACCAGAACACCATCCAGCTACCCCACAACACTATCTGGTAAAGACTAACTCACTTGAACCTTAATGGAACATGAAATCTAGCTCCACTTAGCTCTTCTGCTGCCATTGTATCCATCATACAGTGTCACCTAATGAACTGGCCAGCCACTACTGAGGAGAGACTGAGGTTGATGAAGACGATGACTGGACTTGGTGTTTGAATTTTCATTGTGAAGATAGGTCACCTGTCACGTCGACACCTTGTTTTCTCTTTCAACGTAAATGGTTACATTCATTTGATTTGTTATGATGACACGTTACCCTTTTCACTTGCTTACCCCCCAAAACGGTTTGCACAATGTGTGTTGTGTGGTAGAGTGGAGACATTGATATATGTAGGGTTACAGCTTGAGGAGTGATTGAATGTACAAGCCATCGAGATTATCACCCAAGATATTAACCAAAACACAAGATATTACCTGAGAACAAAAACGCTACAATGTGAATTGTGGTGGTGATAATGATGAAACTTGACTAGAAATTAAATTAGACCTAATTCTACCTTTTTATTGAACTTGGGTCTGAATCTAATTAGCTTGGTGAGAGGAGGAATTTAAAAAAGGGGTCCCTCAAGGGTCAGTCTTGAGCCCATTATAGGTGTTTATAAAGTGCCAATGTGCCTTAAAAATGAGAACTTGACACCCTTCGTGCTCTAGGTTGTGGATTAGAATTACCTAGCTACAGTAGGGATAGCTTTTTAGAAGAAAATAATATATATCTAGATACCCATTGTGTAATTGTTGCTCCGTTTGGATTTGTTCCCAAACTACAGTGTCCATTGTCTGCCTGTACACCTTTCTTTCCATAGTAGAAATTACACGCTGAAGAAAAAACGTAATTCAGAATTTATTGAACAGTGAACTGCTATTGTACGGCCATTTATATGTAGTAGCTTTGGGAAACCTGCATTTCTTTTTGAGAAGGAAAGAGGGGGGGGGGAATGAATAAATTAACCAATGCAATAAACCATGTCTGTATTCCATGGGCTGTGTCAACTAACTCACAACATCGATCCAATTACAGAAACCTTTCAGAGGGGAAAATGTGTCTGTCTGTGTGTGAGCCCCTTTCCGTGTCTGACAAGGAATAGGAAATCAGGTACAGCTCACAGAGCTCCGCTGCTACAGCCATCCAGGGTAGTCGGTAGGATGGAGAACACACGGGACTTGATGTGAATCAGTCCAATGGGAGGGAAAGAACTCCCAGCAATGCCTTCATCCAAAGTCGATCTTATGAAAAGCATATTAATGAATCTGCTGTTATATAAGCAGTGCTCCATGTCTTGACTGTGATGGATTAGAATATGATGTAAGACTGTTAGGGGCTGAGGGGATGTACTCGTTATCATGTGATAAGGGCTGAGGGGGACTGGACGGTCCTTCTCCTAGGTCAGACAGGGTCAAAGGTTAGAGTTCAGGGGTCAGGAGATCATGCTGTCCAGCCAGTCTTCCAGGTCCTCCTCTGTCACCACCTCCTTTGCTACCGCTGCCTTGGGAGGTACAGCCACCTCCTCCTTCTGAATCTCCTCCTTGGCCTGCTGTGTCTCCTGCTTCTTAAGCTCCTCCTCCGGAACAAGCTCCTCCCTCTCCTCCTCCAGGACAAGCTCCTCCCTCTCCTCTAATGCTGCTGAAAAAAGAAACCACAGAAAGTTGCACTCTCCCTAGTACTCACACAGAGATATAGAGGACGAACTAACAATTTTACATCTCGTTTCCCTTTATGTTGCTAGCAAATTATCAATGCCTTTATTTAGGTTACAGTTAAGTGATCTAATCAAATCATCAAATCAAAGGTATTTATTTCGCCCTTCGTACATCAGCTGATATCTCAGAGTGCTGTACAGAAACCCAGCCTAAAACCCCAAACAGCAAGCAATGCAGGTGTAGAAGCACGGTGGCTAGGAAAAACTCCCTAGAAAGGCCAAAACCTAGAGAGGAACCAGGCTATGTGGGGTGGCCAGTCCGCTTCTGGCTGTGCCGGGTGGAGATTATAACAGAACATGGCCAAGATGTTCAAACGTTCATAAATGACCAGCATGGTCAAATAATAATAATCACAGTAGTTGTCGAGGGTGCAACAAGTCAGCACCTCAGGAGTAAATGTCAGTTGGCTTTTCATAGCCGATCATTCAGAGTATCTCTACCGCTCCTGCTGTCTCTAGAGAGTTGAAAACAGCAGGTCTGGGACAGGTAGCACGTCCTGGGTGATGGGTTGTTGTAGCAACAAGTTATTTTTTCCACACTGAATAGTCTGCAACTGTGTATAATCTAATTACAAGATTGCAGAACAGAACAAAAATGTTATGGGTACTCACGTTTATTTGGAACCTCAACAAGCCTGCCAGTTTGGGACAGTGAAGGTTCTGAGTCTGAGCTCTGTAGACTGAGCAGCTGGTCCAAATCCTTATCCATCTCATCCACCACAGGGGTCTTGGCAGCTGAGGAGCCCAGAGGAACAGCGCCTGGGGCTGTGCTCACGGCACAGGAAACACCCAGGCTTGGACTAAGGCCTTTCTGAGCTGCTGGGACTCCTGGGACAGGAGGCTTAAACAGACCCAGCGCTACAGAGTTCTGTTTGGGTGCCATGGTCATAGTGGGTAGCTCCACCGGAGAGGTCACCTGATATATAACAACAAGAATAGATAATACATCTGGATTCAACACAAATACACTACCAATACTTAGACAATGACTTTCTGGGAACACTGTGTAAACAGAAAGAATTCAACAGGTTTCCATGGTAATATTACAACACTTCTGAATACTCTAGTCTAGACGCCTAAAGAGGTGTAGACGCCCAACACCAAACCCAATGGAGCAAAAAGGTTCTGCACCAGGACTAGTTCAGTCTGTGGTGGAGAGGCATCAGTACCTACCTGGACTAGTTCAGCCTCCAGGTTGAGTCTCTGGTGGAGAGGCATCAGTACCTACCTGGACTAGTTCAGCCTCCAGGTTGAGTCTGTGGTGGAGAGGCATCAGTACCTACCTGGACTAGTTCAGTCTGTGGTGGAGAGGCATCAGTACCTACCTGGACTAGTTCAGCCTCCAGGTTCAGTCTGTGGTGGAGAGGCATCAGTACCTACCTGGACTAGTTCAGCCTCCAGGTTGAGTCTGTGGTGGAGAGGCATCAGTACCTACCTGGACTAGTTCAGCCTCCAGGTTCAGTCTGTGGTGGAGAGGCATCATTACCTACCTGGACTAGTTCAGTCTGTGGTGAGGAGGCATCAGTACCTACCTGGACTAGTTCAGCCTCCAGGTTGAGTCTGTGGTGGAGAGGCATCAGAACCTACCTGGACTAGTTCAGCCTCCAGGTTGAGTCTGTGGTGGAGAGGCATCAGAACCTACCTGGACTAGTTCAGCCTCCAGGTTCAGTCTGTGGTGGAGAGGCATCAGTACCTACCTGGACTAGTTCAGCCTCCAGGTTCAGTCTGTGGTGGAGAGGCATCAGTACCTACCTGGACTAGTTCAGCCTCCAGGTTGAGTCTGTGGTGGAGAGGCATCAGTACCTACCTGGACTAGTTCAGCCTCCAGGTTGAGTCTGTGGTGGAGAGGCATCAGTACCTACCTGGACTAGTTCAGCCTCCAGGTTCAGTCTGTGGTGGAGAGGAATCAGTACCTACCTGGACTAGTTCAGCCTCCAGGTTGAGTCTGTGGTGGAGAGGCATCAGTACCTACCTGGACTAGTTCAGCCTCCAGGTTGAGTCTGTGGTGGAGAGGCATCAGTACCTACCTGGACTAGTTCAGCCTCCAGGTTCAGTCTGTGGTGGAGAGGCATCAGTACCTACCTGGACTAGTTCAGCCTCCAGGTTGAGTCTGTGGTGGAGAGGCGTCAGTACCTACCTGGACTAGTTCAGCCTCCAGGTTCAGTCGCTGGTGGAGAGGCATCAGTACCTACCTGGACTAGTTCAGCCTCCAGGTTCAGTCGCTGGTGGAGAGGCATCAGTACCTACCTGGACTAGTTCAGCCTCCAGGTTCAGTCGCTGGTGGAGAGGCAGCTCTTGTAGAGACTGGGCCAGGGCTGGGAGGTCCACAAACACTGCTGAAAACTAGATGTAAGGAAAGAGAAGGAGAGGGGTGGAAGGAGGAGGGGAAGGGGTAGAAGGAGAAGGGGAAGGGGTAGACGGAGGAGGGGAAGGGGTAGACGGAGGAGGGGAAGGGGTAGAAGGAGGAGGGGAAGGGGTAGAAGGAGGAGGGGAAGGGGCAGAAGGAGGAGGGGAAGGGGTAGAAGGAGGAGGGGAAGGGGTAGAAGGAGGAGGGGAAGAGGTAGAAGGAGGAGGGGAAGGGGTAGAAGGAGGAGGGGAAGAAGGAGGAGGAGGGGAAGAAGGAGGAGGGGAAGAAGGAGGAGGGGAAGGGGTAGAAGGAGGAGGGGAAGGGGTAGAAGGAGGAGGGGAAGGGGTAGAAGGAGGAGGGAAGGGGTGGTGGAGGGAGGGAGCGAGTGGGATGGAGGGAGGGAGCGAGTGGGGTGGAGGGAGGGAGCGAGTGGGGTGGAGGGAGGAAGGAAGGGGGTAAAGGGAGGAAGGGGCGGGGTGGAGGAATGGGGCGGAGTGTTGAGGAAGGGGGCGGAGGAAGAGAGAGCACTGATCAACTCCTGGGACAACATAGACTAGTACCAAAACAACACCCTAGCCACTACCTTAACCACTGTCTGAAGACAGATAAACACTATTGACAACAAGATCTAATTGAAAACAAACAGACAGACAGAGAGAGAGAGAGAGCTATACTGGAAACACAACTTTAAGAGGAACAGAGAAAAGGCAATACCATATTTACCTGATTGGCTGCCAAAGAGTCAATATCCCACTCCTTCTCCTCAGAAAAGCGGAATTGAGTGAAGGAGTCCCCTGAGAACGAGAGAGAGAGAAAAGATTCTGAAACCAGGCTACTGCTGTCAGTTGCTCAGAATGATACTAGACAGATCTGTTTATCTGTTAAATTCATACTTCACTTATTTATGAATTATTTCATATATTCATGTCATACAGTTTATTTAATTAAGTTACATATTAACTAACATATGATACAAATATTAGCATGCAAATCTCTTATTATGGTATCACTGAACAGTCAGTCACTAGGGGTCACCAGTTAGTCAGTCACTAGGGGGTCATCAAACAGTCAGTTACTAGGGGATCACCAAACAGTCAGTCACTAGGGGTCACCAGTCAGTCAGTCAATAGGGGTCACCAAACAGTCAGTCACTAGGGGTCACCAGTCAGTCAGTCACTAGGGGTCACCAAACAGTCAGTCACTAGGGGTCACCAAACAGTCAGTCACTAGGGGGTCACCAACCAATCAGTCACTAGGGGGTCACCAAAAAGTCAGTCACTAGGGGGTCACCAAACAGTCAGTCACTAGGGGGTCACCAAACAGTCAGTCACTAGGGGCCACCAAACAGTCAGTCACTAGGGGTCACCAAATAGTCAGTCACTAGGGGTCACCAGTCAGTCAGTCAGTCACTAGGGGTCACCAGTCAGTCAGTCAGTCACTAGGGGTCACCAAACAGTCAGTCACTAGGGGTCACCAAACAGTCAGTCACTAGGGGTCACCAAACAGTCAGTCACTAGGGGTTACCAAACAGTGAGTCACTAGGGGTCACCAAACAGTCAGTCACTAGGGGTCACCAAACAGTCAGTCACTAGGGGTCACCAAACAGTCAGTCACTAGGGGTCACCAGTCAGTCAGTCACTAGGGGTCACCAAACCAGGTTGGTTATGCAGTAAGACAGTGTATCATAGAAAGTCTTATGAAAGCAGACTATTGATTCCTTTCACTGGCAGTTCTATAATATGCACTTCAGAACTCATGTAGTAACTCTTTCCACTGAGGGGCATCAGAAACAAAGAACAAATACAGGAAACTGCCAAAATAAAGGAAACACCAACATATAGCATCTTAATAGGGCGTTGGGTCACCACAAACCTGAACTGCTTCAATACACCTTGGTATAGATTCTACAAGTGTCTGGAACCCGTTACTGAGCACACAGCCATGCAAACTCCATAGACAAACATTGGCAGCGCTATGGCCGCAATGAAAAGCGGTGACTTTCAACATGGCACCGTCACAGGATGCCACCTTTCTAACAATTCAGTTCGTCAAATGTCTGCACTGCCAGAGCTGCCCCGGTCAACCGTAAGTGCTGTTACAGTGAAGTGGAAACGTCGAGGAGCAACAACGGCTCAGCCGCGAAGTGGTAGGCCACACAAGCTAACAGAACGGGGACCACCGAGTGCTGAAGCGCGTAGCGTGAAAATAATTGTCTGTCTTCAGTTGCAACACTCACTACCGAGTTCCAAACTGCCTCTGGAGGCAACGTCAGCACAAAAACTGTTTGTTGGGAGCTTCCTGAAATGGGTTTCAAAGGACGAGCAGCCTTTGAAGCCTAAGATCACCATGTGCAATGCCAAGTGTTGGCTGGAGTGGTGTAAAGCTTGCCGCCATTGGACTCTGGATCATTGGAAATGTGTACTCTCGAGTGATGAATCACGCTTCACCAACTGGCAGAAATGTTTTTTTCGATATCGGTGTGGAAGAACTTGACTGGCCTGCACAAAGCCCTGACCTCAACCCCATCGAACACTTTTGGGATGAATTGGAATGCTGACTTAGAGTCAGGGCCAAATCACCCAACATCAGTGTCCAACCTCACTAATGCTCGTGGCTGAATGGAAGCAAGTCCCCGCAGCAATGTTCCAACATCTAGTGCAAAGCTTTCCCAGAAAAGTGGAGGCTTTTATAGCAGCAAAGGGGGACCAACTCCATATTAATGCCTATGATTTTGGAATTAGATTTTCAACGAGCAGGTGTCCACATACTTTTGGTCATGTAATGTTGTCTTTCAGTCACAGCTTCTCTCCCTAACCCTCTATTCAAACAGTCGTTCAGCCAGGGTTTCCTGCCAACTGCAGTTGGTGTTGGTGAGGCAGAAGCTGCTGATTGTTCTCTGCACCACAGGAACCCAGGGTCAAGAGAGGAGGACAGCAGAGTTTGTCTCTATGTCAACAAGGCACATTGACTGAGGTGATATATGCATTAATAAGGTAATGTCATTGACACATTAAGGAGATGATAAAGACGCTTCAGAACCTCACAGTGTCAACCTGATCTGTGTGGCCATCTAGGTTGTTCTCAGGCTCACTCGGCGATACCGCAGCCGACGGTGACAGAACCATGGCAACAGCTGCCAAGGTGATGAGACGGAGTGCTGTCAGAGTTCCAGAGGGGGGGATGATGAGATGAGAGCGAGACATCCATGACACGTCGCCTTGCTTCATCCAAACGAGTCCTCTTTCTCATCTACCCTGAGTTTGTCTCCGAGTCTCAGATGTCTCAGCATTACACGGACAAAGCATCGATCAGTTCCTGTCAGTTGTGGGAAATCTGTTTCAGATGAGCAGGCATATCAAAGGCAATGTCATAAACTGTATCATATTGTAAACAGTAGGATTAAAGTGCATAGTATGCACAGCAGAGTACATTATTATAACCAAGGTACAGTCGTGGCCAAAAGTTTTGAGAATGACAAATATTCATTTTCACAAAGTCCGCTGCCTCAGTTTGCATGATGGCAATTTGCATATACTCCAGAATGTTATGAAGAGTGATCAGATTAATTGCAAAGTCCCTCTTTGCCATGCAAATAAACCGAATCCCCCAAAAACATTTCCACTGCCTTTCAGCCCTGCCACAATAACACCAGCTAACATCATGTCAGTGATTCTCTCGTTAACACATGTCGAAGTGTTGACAAGGACAAGGCTGGAGATCACTCTGTCATGCTGATTGAGTTCAAATAACAGACTGGAAGCTTCAAAAGGAGGGTGGTGCTTGGAATCATTGTTCTTCCTCTGTCAATCATGGTTACCTGCAAGGAAACAAGTACCATCATCATTGCTTTGCACAAAAAGGGCTTCACAGGCAAGGATATTGCTGCCAGTAAGATTGTACCTAAATCAACCATTTATCGGATCCTCAAGAACTTCAAGGCGAGCGGTTCAAATTTGTGTTGAAGAAGGCTTCGGCGCCCATAAAAGTCCAGCAAGCGCCAGGACCATCTTTTCTCTGATGAATCCCCTTTCCGATTGTTGGGGGCATCTGGAAAAGAGCTTGTCCGGAGAAGACAAGGTGAGCGCTACCATCAGTCCTGCCAACAGTAAAGCATCCTGAGATAATTTATGTGTGGGGTTGCTGTTGGTAAAATTATGATTAAATGACTGAACAAATCATTTTAAATGGAACTGTAACTAAATAAAACATATACTCTGTTTTATTATATCTGATTAACAATATGACTTCATAAGAAGGGATTGTGAGACACGGACAAGGAGTAATTAAAGTTAATGAACACCATTTCAACTAGGAAGAAACGAATGGGTTGTGGACTGTGAAAACAGATAAGGTCGTTAGCCTATGGTTGAACCTACGGAACTGAGCTCTGGGGTTTTTAGATAAGACAGTGAGTGCATTCCTAAGTTTTCTGTTAATTAGAACTGTCAGCTCAGTGGTGATAGATAATGTTGAGGGGTCAAAAGTTATCTGGGAGTGTGTTAGTAAGTTAGAATGAACTTTTCACCTCACTTTGTCCCGGTCGAGAGGAGGGGATTCTGTTAACGCAATGAAATGACGTCATGATCTGTATATAAACTGTTGCTCGTGGTTAAGTGGCAGCGTGCTCCGAGAATAAATTCTGTTACCTATTATTAAAAAGACTGGTCTCCATCTATTTTATGCAAACAAGAATCTTACAAATTCTCATAAAATAGATTAAGGGTTTTCAATTAATGAAAGCACATTGGCATAATTAAATTACAGTAACAGTTGCTTCTCAGCCAAGGGAGTGGGCTCACTACTCACAATTTTGCCTAAGAAAACAGACATGAACAAAGAATGGTACCAACACATCATCTGAGAGCAACTTCTCCCAACCATCCAGGAACAGTTTGGTGACGAACAATGCCTTTTCCAGCATGATGGAGCACCTTGCCATAAGGCAAAAGTGATAACTAAGTGGCTCGGGGAACAAAACATCGATATTTTGGGTCCCTGGCCAGGAAACTCCCCAGACCTTAATCCCATTGAGAACTTGTGGTCAATCCTCAAGAGGCGGGTGGACAAACAAAACCCCACAAATTCTGACAAACTCCAAGCATTGATTATGCAAGAATGGGCTGCCATCAGTCAGGATGTGGCCCAGAAGTTAAGTGACAGCATGCCAGGGCGGATTGCAGAGGTCTTGAAAAAGAAGGGTCAACACTGCAAATATTGACTCTTTGCATCAACTTCATGTAATTGTCAATAAAAGCCTTTGACACTTATGAAATGCTTGTAATTATAGTTCAGTATTCCATAGTAACATCTGACAAAAATATCTAAAGACACTGAAGCAGCAAACTTTGTGGAAATTTATATTTGTGTCATTCTCAACTTTTGGTCACGGCTGTAGATGATGAGCGGCCTTAAAGTTCATAGTGTGATATAGACTCAGTAACCAAAACATTAAGAACAGACTGACCAGGTGAAAGCTATGATTCCATATTGATGTCACATGTTAAATCCACTGCAATCAGTGTAGATGAAGGGGAGGAGATAAGGATGTTTAAGCCTTGAGACATGGTTTGTGCCATTCAGAGGGTGAATGGGCAAGACAAAATATTTAAGTGCCTTTGAACAGGGTATTGCAGTAGGTGCCAGGCGCACCAGTTTGTGTCAAGAACTGCAACGCTAGTAGGTTTTTTACGCTTAACCGTTTCCTGTGTGTATCAAGAATGGTCCACCACCCAAAGGACATCCAGCCAACTTGACACAACTGTGGGAAGCAGAGCCTGATGTGACCCACACAAACCCAGCATCCGTGTTAACCAGGCCACACCCTCTGTGTAAGCAAAGCATGTCGTGTTGTGGAGAGGGACACATGACAGTTACAGTACAGCAGCTGGTTTCCCTGGTAAACAGCCAACCATCAGAGACGCAGGCCCAGTGTAAATACTCTAATAACACACCCTTCCTTCCTTGGAGTAAAATTAGCTAATGGATCATAGATTTTTAGAACTGGGAGTGATGTCAAAATTGGCTTTAAGAACGGCTTTCACAATTTTATTTATTTTATTTAACTAGGTTAAGAACACATTTTTATTTACAATGACGGCCTACCCCGGCTAAACCCGGACGACGCTGAGACAAATTGTGCGCTGACTCCCAATCACGGCCGGGTTGTGATACAGACTGGAATCAAACCAGGGTCTGTATTGACGCCTCTAGCACTGAGATGCTGCGCCACTCGGGAGCCCACAAGCAGTAATCAACACCACTAAAGTCCTCGTCTTCTTTTAATCCAACAAGTGGTTAGGCTACCCATTGAGGGATACCACTATTACGCTTCTTTGTCAAGCTTTTTTAAAAACCAAAGCAATTAACACACTGACTCTTTAACGGAATTTAGCCATCGATAAATCACTGTGAAGCTAATTGCAATTCAACTCTGGAGTCAAGAAAGCAAATCGGTAGGAGGACCGATATTTAGACCCCTTCATCACCACTGCCAGGAACAAGTGAGACGATGTCTGTGAGAATCAGTTCGAATCCAGCCAAGCATCAAGTTCATAATCAGATATGAGCCTACGTAACACGATTAAGCAGAAAACTGTTCATCATTTGGTCATTAAAAAGGTTTATGAATATATTGTGAAATTTTGGCCCATACGAAACACAGAGAAATAGCGGGATTAGGCTACAGTATCAGTGTCAATCGGATGCAGTGAGGGAAACTGTTTAAGAGTACAGAGTGTAATTTATTACAGAGGGTTATTCCAGAGCATTTCATGTTAGCACATCCTGTTTTCAGAGCTTGAGATTGAGATTTTCCTATCAAACAGATATAGCCTAGAGCATACATATAGACCATGGAAACTGATGAAGTGTTCAGTCTTCAATGGAGAGCCTTTATCAGTGTTTGATCAAATGAACCCCTTGGTTTGTCTAAACAGTACAGTGGACAAGTCAGATACCACATCATCATCATCTATTCTCCCACAGGTTAAACAAATAACTCCACCCTTTAATGACTGTTCTCTTAGCTGTTCTCGTCTCACACTGGGGTGACAATGTGGTATGATGTTGGGACACTGCCTGGCACAGAGATGGGTTCCCTTAGAAACACATGGGAGGGAGGAGAGACGGAGGACACCACACAGGCTCTTTAAAAACACACAGATCACAAGGGCTGCCCTGGTAAACACACAGATCACAAGGGCTACCCTGGAAACGCACAGATCACAAGGGCTACCCTGGCAGATCACAAGGGCTACCCTGGAAACACACAGATCACAAGGGCTGCCCTGGAAACGCATAGATCACAAGGGTTGCCCTGGAAACGCAGAGATCACAAGGGCTGCCCTGGTAAACGCATAGATCACAAGGGCTGAAAACAATGGATACACTACAAGAGAGCCAAGGAAATGGTTAGGTATGTGAAGGGTCATCAAGTTATTGCAGCAATCTACCTCACCAAGCAAAGTGAGAAGAATAAAAGCACCACATTGAAGCTGCCCAGCAACACCCATTGGGGTAATGTTGTCATCATGTTTGACAGTCTCCTGGAGGGGAAGGAGTCTCTCCAAGAAATGGCTATATCACAGTCTGCCAAAATTGACAGCCCCATTAAGAGGATCCTCCTGGATGATGTATTTTGGGAGAGAGTGGTAAGCAGCCTGAAACCTATAGCAGTAGCCATTGCACAGATTGAGGGAGACAATGCCATCCTGTCTGATGTTCAGACTCTGCTTGCAGATGTAAGAGAAGAAATCTGTACAGCCCTGCCCACTTCACTGTTGCTCCAAGCAGAGGAAACAGCAGTTCTGAAATACATCAAAAAGTGTGAAGACTTCTGCCTGAAGCCCGTGCACCCCGCAGAGTACATGTTGGACCTTAAGTATGCTGGCAAGAGCATCCTGTCTGATGCAGAGATCAACAAGGCCTATGGTGTCATCACTACCGTGTCTCGCCACCTTGGCCTGGATGAGGGCAAGGTTATTGGCAGTCTGGCGAAGTACACTTCCAAGCAAGGCTTTGGGATGGAGATGCAATATGGTAGTCGTGCCAACATATCTCATCAGCCACCTGGTGGAAGGGACTTTGTGGATCTGAGGCTCTTTCCCCTGTTGCCTCCATCATTCTCCAAATCCCATCAACATCAGCCGTCTCAGAGCGCAACTGGTCCTTGTTTGGGAACACACACACACACACACACACCAAAGCAACCTTACAAAGGTTGAAAAATTGGTGGCCATTCAGGCAAATGTGAGGCTTTTTGAGCCTGACAACGAGCCATCACCAATAAGGTTGGAAAGTGACAGTGAAGATGAGGCCTCAGAGTCTGATGTTCAAGAGGTGGACATTGAGGAGGTCCAGGGAGAAGCCATGGAAGCCTGAGGAAGACAACCAAAGCTTTAGTTTCTAGACTATCATTTTACAGATGTCGAAAACGTTTTTGGGAGATGCGATGGATCATTGGGGATCATTCAATATTCCCTTTCTTTTGTTGTTCAGTGAAATCATGTGAAGAGTCAACTAATTTAATTAAAGTTAAATTCGTAACTAAATAGTTTTTTTTTTCTTCTAGTGGACGGATTTAACCATTTGTAATTATATCTACTTATGAGGTAAAAGGTTTATGTTTCTGTCTCAATATGATATGGTAAATATATCCAATGCAAAAAACATCTACATTTAAATAGAATTCATATTCATTCCCATATATTCCTGTTAATTCCCATATATTCCTGTTAATTCCCATATATTCCTGTTCATTCCCATATATTCCTGTTAATTCCCATATATTCCTGTTAATTCCCATATATTCCTGTTAATTCCCATATATTCCTGTTAATTCCCACGGAAAGTTTCCACCTCTGAATATTCCCCAAAATGTGCAACCCTAGTGGTGAACCTATGGGACCTTCAGTGTGTGACAGGTTGGAACAGTGGTGAACCTATTGGACCCAGGTCTTCAGTGTGACAGGTTAGTACAGTGGTGAACCTATTGGACCTAGGCCTTCAGTGTGTGACAGGTTAGTACAGTGGTGAACCTATTGGACCCAGGCCTTCAGTGTGTGACAGGTTAGTACAGTGGTGAACCTATTGGACCTTCAGTGTGTGACAGGTTAGTACAGTGGTGAACCTATTGGACCTTCAGTGTGTGACAGGTTAGTATGGTGGTGAACCTATTGGACCTTCAGTGTGTGACAGGTTAGTACAGTGGTGAACCTATTGGACCTTCAGTGTGTGACAGGTTAGTACGGTGGTGAACCTATTGGACCTTCAGTGTGTGACAGGTTAGTACGGTGGTGAACCTATTGGACCTTCAGTGTGTGACAGGTTAGTATGGTGCTGAACCTATTGGACCTTCAGTGTGTGACAGGTTAGTATGGTGGTGAACCTATTGGACCTTCAGTGTGACAGGTTGGAACAGTGGTGAACCTATTGGACCTTCAGTGTGTGACAGGTTAGTACGGTGGTGAACCTATTGGACCTTCAGTGTGTGACAGGTTAGTACAGTGGTGAACCTATTGGACCTTCAGTGTGTGACAGGTTAGTACGGTGGTGAACCTATTGGACCTTCAGTGTGTGACAGGTTAGTACAGTGGTGAACCTATTGGACCCAGGCCTTCAGTGTGTGACAGGTTAGTACAGTGGTGAACCTATTGGACCTTCAGTGTGTGACAGGTTAGTACAGTGGTGAACCTATTGGACCCAGGCCTTCAGTGTGTGACAGGTTAGTATGGTGGTGAACCTATTAGACCTTCAGTGTGTGACAGGTTAGTATGGTGGTGAACCTATTGGACCCAGGCCTTCAGTGTGTGACAGGTTAGTACGGTGGTGAACCTATTGGACCCAGGTCTTCAGTGTGACAGGTTAGTACGGTGGTGAACCTATTGGACCCAGGCCTTCAGTGTGTGACAGGTTAGTACGGTGGTGAACCTATTGGACCTAGGCCTTCAGTGTGTGACAGGTTAGTATGGTGGTGAACCTATTGGACCCAGGCCTTCAGTGTGTGACAGGTTAGTACAGTGGTGAACCTATTGGACCTTCAGTGTGTGACAGGTTAGTACGGTGGTGAACCTATTGGACCTTCAGTGTGTGACAGGTTGGAACAGTGGTGAACCTATTGGACCCAGGCCTTCAGTGTGTGACAGGTTTGTGATGCTGAAAGGACAGAAATGGTAATAACAGTGCACTCCCCCCAGTAGGCATTGCGCATACTTCACTTCTTAATCCCCACTGATGCTTATCAAAGTAGTGTAGTGGAGGTATACGACCTATCAATGATGTAGTGCAATAGAGAAATCATTCACAAAGTAGTCAAACGCAAAGCAAGTGTAATATATTCACATGCCACAACACAGGAGGCTGGTGGCACCTTACTTGGGGAGGACGGGCTCGTGGTAATGGCTGGAGCGGAATAGTATCAAACACATGGTTTCCATGGTTTCTCTGTGTTTGATGCCAATCCAATTGCGCCGTTCTAGCCATTATTATAAGCCGTCCTCCCCTCAGCAGCCTCCTCTGCACCGCACACACAGCCTAGTTTCGGCGGAATATAATTTGCAGGCTAAAAGAGCTCAACTGGTTTTCGCATAGAGCAACTCACAGAAGAATGTCATCGGTAGCTGGTAGGGTAGGTAGGAGAGACGTTTCAACTTATATATCTACCAGTAAATGCTAAGGCAACAATGGGTATGCAGACCAGGTATTGAAATAGTTTTGGTCCTTGTGATGCTCAATTCAGTCATCATGTGCTGTTTGCATCAGGGGCGTAGGCATGACTGGGCCGACTCATTGGGGAGCCAGGCCCTGCCAGGCCCACCCAATCAGATTGAGAGAAAAAAAGCAGTCCCGCTTACCAGATTTTGATAACTTGAAACAACCCTTTCCTGCAGTCCATTACCAAAACCACCCTCTTCGGCCTTATGGGTGGAATGTTATGAATATTTTATCATTTCATAATTAATAAAGGTTATTAAAAAAACAGATTTAAAAAGTTCAGTGTTTCTATGTTAGACAGATATGTTATATTTCAGTCCTCTGTGAAGAATATAAAGTGTAATATTGGGACGCAAACTCAAAATGTAATACATTTCAACTCTATATCTGACATGGTACAGGTGTATTTTTAAGCCCATAACCATGTATGTCAGGTGGGTACACTATATATACAAAAGTATGTATGCATGTGGACACCCCTTCAAATGAATGGATTTGTCTATTTTAGCCACACCCGTTGCTGACAGGTGTGTAAAAATCAAGCACACAGCCATGCAATCTCCATGGACAAACATTGGCAGTAGAATGGCCTTCCTGACTTTCAAAGTGGCACAGTGATAGGAAGCCACCTTTTCAACAAGTCAGTTCGTAAAAAATGTCTGCCCTGCTAGAGCTGCCCCCGGTCAATTGTCAGTGATGTTATTGTGAGGTGGAACTGTCTAGGAGCAACAACGGCTCAGCCGCGAAGTGGTAGGCCAACACTAGCTCATAGAAAGGGACCGCCGTAGCGTGTAAAAATCATCTGTCCTTGGTTGCAACACTCACTAGAGTTGCAAACTGCCTCTTTGCCGGGATCTTCATGAAATTAGTTTCCATGGCCGAGCAGCCGTACACAATCCTAAAATCACCATGCGCAATGGTAAATGTTGGCTGGAGTGGTGCAAAGCTCGCCGCCAATGGACTGTGAATGGAAGCAAGTCCCCGCAGCAATGTTCCAACATCTAGTGAAAAGCCTTCCCAGAAGAGTGGAGGCTGTTATAGCAGCAATGTTCCAACATCTAGTGGAAAGCCTTCCCAGAAGAGTGGAGGCTGTTATAGCAGCAATGTTCCAACATCTAGTGGAAAGCCTTCCCAGAAGAGTGGAGGCTGTTATAGCAGCAATGTTCCAACATCTAGTGGAAAGCCTTCCCAGAAGAGTGGAGGCTGTTATAGCAGTAATGTTCCAACATCTAGTGGAAAGCCTTCCCAGAAGAGTGGAGGCTGTTATAGCAGCAATGTTCCAACATCTAGTGGAAAGACTTCCCAGAAGAGTGGAGGCTGTTATAGCAGCAATGTTCCAACATCTAGTGGAAAGCCTTCCCAGAAGAGTGGAGGCTGTTATAGAAGCAATGTTCCAACATCTAGTGGAAGGCCTTCCCAGAAGAGTGGAGGCTGTTATAGCAGCAATGTTCCAACATCTAGTGGAAAGCCTCTCCAGAAGAGTGGAGGCTGTTATAGCAACAAAGGGGGGGGGACCAACTCCATATTAATGTCCATGATTTTGGAATGAGATGTTCAACGAGAAAGCGTCCACATACTTTTGGTCATATAGTGTACTTTTGTTTCAAAGTAGATTTGTTTAACCTCTACGGGACGGTTGCACTAACGTGTGCTAATGTGATTAGCATGACGTTGTAAGTAACAAGAACATTTCCCAGGCCATAGACATGGGCAGAAAGCTTAAATTATTGTTAATCTAACTGCACTGTCCAATTTACAGTGAAGAAATACCATGCTATTGTTTGAGGAGAGTGTAGTTGGAGTATGTCATTTTAGGAGAAAATTGGAAAAAAAGGGTCAGATCCTTAAAACTACAAAGAATCACTGTGACCCACTGCAGTACAAGGTCAACTTCTTGGTCAAAGTTATTCTTGAAAAGCTAACAAATTAGCAACAACATCCTCTTCGATAACACCGGCTACAGCCGCTGCAAACTAGCTTACAACAAAAGATAGCTAGCTAAACCGTAGGATAACTACCGCTCACTATTGTGTAAAGTGACCTGTTGGCCTTTGAGAAGGCAGAAGTTTCCATATGTTTTTGTAAAAACGGTCCCACCCATTACAAGTCCAGATGTGATTGGTTGATTCCACTGTCACTCCAAAATGGTTAACTAATACAGTTGAATGGCAGATGCCTTCTATCTAGGTTCTGACGGCCTAGCCAATGTAGCTAGAATTATCTCCCCAGATACCACAAATGAAAAATCCTGATTGGAATTATTTTTCTCTTCAGTGTTAACCTTTTCAACTGAAACTGAAGAGATTAAATCAGAACATCATTGAAAATAATATAATTAATATTATTATTATTGTTTCATGAATCCTTCGCCCTTCTCTGAAGGCGTAGATGGCCCTGATTGTTCACCTCTGTGTTTGGGTTAGTAATAATTTGTAGAGTGGCTCTAGTTTCCCCCAGAATGCATTTGTTCTCCATTCTGAATGTCTAAAGAATCCATATGTTGTTCTGAAATACGAACACAGAAATACTGGACATTTTCAACTATTATTATGGTGGCGATTTGACAAAATTACAGTCATGGTCTTGAATTGGACTTGCATTTTTCTGGTCTCGGCCTTGACGCGGTCTTGCCACAGACTTGATTTGCTTCAGGATGTCTTGATTCGGTCTCAATTTAGGTGGTCTCAAACACAACACTGTGTGAAAGCTTCTATGGTACTGCATATCTACAGCCAAGTCCCGAAAATGTAATATCTTTAGACGTGACGAAAAGCCTACAAAAAAGCTATACAAACTATGGACCCATCGGCATCCAAAACTGATAAATAGTTCATTACTTCACTTCAAATAAGGCCAGAACTCTCACCGGGTGAGTAACTATCACTCATTGAAGAAGATATTTGTGATTGAAGCAGATTTCAAAAGGACTTGAGGCCAGCCAGTTATCTAGCCACCCCAGGAGTTAGGACTAATCATCCCAGGAAATGAAAAGATCAAGTTCCTGTCTATCTATGATTAATTTATGGACAGACACATTGGGCTCTGTCCGTCGGGTTTAGCGAGCTGTGGAGACATTACACAACATCTCAGGCTATGTTTACACAGGCAGTCCAATTATTGGCAAAAGATCTGATCTGATTGGTCAAAAGACCAATTTGTGGCAAAAGATCAGGATTAGGCTACCTGTGTAAACTCAGCCTTAGACACATTGGGCCAGGTTCACTCAGTACCAATGCAACATTTGCACTGGAAATATAGCACACAAGTGGTTGACATACTGCACAGGTGTGGTCTCTGACATTTAAGAAAAGCCCACAAGAGTGAACCATGTTCAATATTAAGTGGGACTGTATGTCACATTGACTGAATTAAATAGGATCCTGCTTACTGAAATGAATTAATCATACCGATATTCCTGCTTACTCAAATTAATTAATTAAATTGATATTCTGTTGACAGAGGCAGTGCATGTACCCGCTAGAGTCCAAAACACTGTCCACTCTCTGCCTCCAGATCATTTTTCAATTACACCCCTGATAAATATTCCTCATAAATTGACCGTTTCTGATCCTTGAAGCAAAAACACTTCAGCACCGATCGCCAGGAAAGGAGACATTAAGGTTGGCTGGTGAAGCACAAGCCTTAGTGAGAGGCAGACAGAGACAAAGCTGTGTTCTATGCTCTCTACCATCACACCTTAAAAACCAAATGGGCCTGATTGTTTACGTCATAATGAGTCATACACAAGACACCTAGTATTTACCCTCACAATGAATTTGATATAGAATCACACACGATGCAGATGACACATTGTGCCCCCAACTCCACTGGGGTGGCCCCTGGTGTCAGGCCCCATGTGGTAATGTAGGTCAAGGTAACTGTTTGCGTGTAGCCACGGATGGCGAGAGAGAGGGGGTGATAATTGTGTTCGCTTGGGAGAGCCAAGTGAGAGAAAAATAGGTCGACAATCCTCTGGGTCACAGAGCAGGACGTACTGTAGCAAGCATGACCAACTGACAGAATAGCTCTCTGCGAATGTGGCCATTTCTTACATACAATATTTTTTAAGGCTAGCTTGGGCTATTTCATGACCCGTTTTGTTATGTGTAGGGAGAGCTGTGTTTACAAAACAAATGGCAATTGCCACGAAAGCCTATTCTAACGAGTGGCAATTCCCATGAAGGTAACTAACGAATGGCATTTCTAAACAATGGCAATTCCAACCAATGGCAATCGCAATGAATGGAGACAACGAATGGCAATCACAATGAATGGAGACAACGAATGGCAATCACAACGCAATCAAGACAAAGGAGATCAGCATCAGAGCAGATAAAACAGATCCCTGTTTCTGTGGTTTTCACTAGAGGGGGTCTGTTCTTTATAGGGGCTGTCTGTCTTGTCCTTGGCAGCTGTCACTACACTGAGCCCCCTGTAGTCACGACGACTCACTTCTTCACTCTGAGGCAGCTAATCACTGGCATTCATGTTGTTGTTTGAGGTGACATCCATTTCCGTAGTAGAACTCTGAGGAGCAGAACGAGCTAAGATACTGTTTGTCTGCTCCCTGTTTCTCCCTCTGCAGGTTGAGGTCAAGTTTTATTTCCATAGTCAACACGACGCTGGGGCAGAACGAGGTTCCATCTCGTTTCTCCCACTGCAGTGTCGTGACTATACATTCAGTAATCTGATGACTGTTATTTATTGAATCCACTAAATATGTTTAATTGTTACCAGATTAAATTAAATGACATAACAATTAACTCATTAGGATTTTGGAGCACCACAGAAGAGGTTGTTTAATTTGGGATAGGGGGCAGCATTTTCACTTTTGGATGAATAGCATGCCCAGAGTAAACTGCCTCCTACTGAGTCCCAGATGCTAATATATGCATATTATTATTAGTATTGGATAGAAAACACTCTGAAGTGTCTAAAACAGTTTGAATGATGTCTGTGAGTATAACAGAACTCATATGGCAGGCAAAAACCTGAGAAAAAATCCAAACAGGAAGTGGGAAATCTGAGGTTTGTACTTTTTGAACTCAGCCCCTATCGAATTCACAGTGGGATATGGGTCATTTTGCACTTCCTAAGGCTTCCACTAGATGTCACCCGTCTTTAGAACGTTGTTTCAGACTTCTCATGTGAAGGGGGGCCGGATGAGAGGGGATTGAGTCAGGGGTCTGCCTACAGCCTCGTTCTCAGTCACGCGCATTTGTCATGAGCGGTACCTCTCGTTCCAGTGCATTTCTACAGACAATGGAATTCTCTGGTTGGAACATTATTGAAAATTTATGATAAAAACAGCCTAAAGATTGATTCTATACTTAGTTTGACAAGTTTCTTCGACCTGTAATATAACTTTTTGAACGTTTCGTCCGAATGGACCAGATCACGCATTTGGATTTGTTTACCAAACGCCCTAACAAAAGAAGCTATTGGACATAAATGGACATAAATGGACATTATTGAACAAAACAAGCATTTATTGTGGAACTGCGATTCCTGGGAGTGCATTCTGATGAAGATCAAAGGTAAGTGAATATGTATAATGCTGTTTATGAATAATGTTGACTACCCAACATGGCAGATATTTATCTGGCTGGTTTGGGCTCTGAGCGCCGTTCTCAGATTGTGCTTTTTCCGTAAAGTTTTTTTTAAAATCTGACAGAGCGGTTGCATTAAGGAGAAGTGTATCTATATTTCTAACTACTGAACGTAACACGCCAATGTAAAATACAATTTTTGGATATAAATATGAACTTCACAGAACAAAACATATGTATTATGTAACATGAAGTCCTATAAGTGTCATCTGATGAAGATCATCAAAGGTTATTGATTAATTCTATCTCTATTTGTACTTTTTGTGACTCTTTTTGTGACCTCTCTTTGGCTGGAAAAATGGCTGGGTTTTTCTGTGAGTTGGTGGTGACCTAACAATCGTTTGTGGAGCTTTCACTGTAAAGCATGTTTGAAATCAGACACAACACACAGAGAGAGAGCGAGAGAGGGGCACACTTATCATCGAGACATTTCAGAATTATTCTCACAGTAACGTTAATCATATAGTTTGCACACGACCCGCCATCCGTTTGGAATAAGAAGTCATGAATGTATTTACGTGTGAGTTGTATCTCTGTTGGAACAGCTGTTCCAGTTGCATGGCTCTGATTGTCCAAAAGGGGTCTCCCCTTTCACGTCTTATCTTCCTGTGTTGTTCACTCTGGAAGATAACCAGCCAGTTCCCATTGGTGATGAGCGTAGTAGGATAGTCTCACTAAAGTCAGATATTGAGAAAAGCAAATCAAAGACAGCTAATCAGCTGTGCCAGTGATTGTCTGAGGTGAGCTTCTCGCCTCTTCCCCCTCGGCTAGATAGTCGAAATTCCAAACCACTTTACACACGCAGCTGCAAACTGGCGGTGTCTTGGACTGGTAGGTGAGTGGATTTCTTCACCTCGTGTTGAGGCTGCTTTCAACCATTTCAAACGTGCAGTTCTCCACCTCATGTTTCCTGGTCTAAATCTTAATTTCGTCGGCAATGCTTTTTAGGCACTCTTGTCAAAACTCTTGTTATGCACTCCGTTCGTCTGACATGCTCTCTGAACTCACTCGGGGCATGGGTACTTACTTATGTACAGTTTATAGGAGATTGATTCTCTTAACCCTCCTAAAATCACATTCATATTTTAACAGAAATACTTTCATCATCCTTCATATTGTATTCACAGCATGTTGGATGAAAACCCGACAGATTAAGGGGGTTCCTTTCGAAGTTATAGTATTTGGTCCATACAGTTTTTAATTACATCACAAAATGAAAACCAATATTACATTCATTTTCCATAGTTCCCCACTGACCATTCCCCACATTCTTTATGTTAGAATTATTGTTCCATTATCCACGTTTTGGGCGGGTAAAAGTCTCTTTAGACAAAGGCATTCCTTTGGTTGATAATAAAGGGTAGAAAGAGTTCTCTCCTTCTTAAATTTATGACCGGGTGTGGAGGTGTCAAAACCCCCCACAGTTCCCTCCTCCTTTGCGGTTGGGAGAGGGTCTGGTTATTCTCAGCCAATGCCAAGCTGATCTGACCCATTGTGATCCTCACAGGACAGTCATGACAACAGTTTGATGTCAAGCCTTGTATTTTCTATACTACAAGTGTTAAGGGGAAGCGAGAAATGGGGGAGATGTCTATTCCATGATGTTTCTACCGCTGCAGTTTAAAGTGGAACTGACACCGTTTTAACTACTTTTGCAAAAACTTGAATCATAATATTGGTTAAGTTCCCTACACAGAACGAGGGGCAGAACAAGCTTCAAGATGTCTATTCCCAAAGCGGTGAAAAATATCCATAAACCCAAAGCGACAATAATTAGGCTGATACAGTGACATCGTCACAGAAGCACAGTCCTTTCACCAAGTAGTTACTAATGATCCTTTATTATCAATTGGGGAGGGAATGACAAAGGTTAGAACTAGGCTATACAGTATCAACTGGATGCAGACAGGACAAATGTTTAATTAGGAAGGTGAAGTGTGATTTGTTCCAGTCTGGTATTCCTGGTCATCAGTGTTAGTGTCTGTTTACAAGTTGGGCCCTCTCAGAGGTTCTCCAAGTGTGTCTGACTCACTGTCTCATGTTTGTTTTAAATTGCCAATTTGGATAGCCACCACTAACGAGCAGGAGCAACGCTTTGATTCGTGAGTTGTTGTGATTCGTGAGTTTGAGTGTGTGTACGTGTGTGTGTGTGTGTGTGTGTATAGTACCGTGCCAATCCCCAGGGGCTGTATAGCCGTTAGAAGCCCCATGAGCCAGGCCATCTAAAAGGACCCAGAGCCCAATAGGCCGTCATGATCAACTAAAGTTAACTACAACCAGGAGACACAGAGCAGTGTGGGTGGATGGGATGGGAGCCACGCCTGCATGAAGCATCTTTGATTGGAGCACAAAACTATAATGTTTAATGTCTAGTTTTAGGAATGACACTCAACTGGTGGTGCTGCGTCTGTTGTTCAAAAACACAAGGTCGATTTTTCTACGTTTATTTTTTATACATTTTTTGTTGTTGTCATATATTAGAAAATAATAGTGGAATGTTAGAAACTAAATGGCCACAATTTCAGAAGCTTAAAAATAGTTTTGTGCACAGGTAACACTAATGAAAATATACATTTCCTCAGTCAAGCAGCACACGATGCTGTAATTGGATCATGTATTTTCAATTCTTTGTGAAGTTAGTTGAATATCTGAAGATTCCTGCAGGGGATTTTCTAAATAAAGTGATATTCCACCCAAACCCATAGCAACCAAGAGTCCATTTAGTCCTGACTGACGTGGGTGACGATGGATGATAGTGGACCCAGCTGTAGAAAGTGACAGAAAGACAAGACTAGACCACAGGCAGTGTGTGTGCGTGTGAGACAGTACTGAGACGTGAGAGAACCTCCTTCCAGGTGCATGGTTACTGACTATCCATCAGTATGAGTTAGTCTCTCACTCCAAGTTCAAGGACATGAAGATAAAGACACCCAGAGAGTCAGTGGGTTCTTCTCCCTTCTCCCCCGGCAGCCATCTTGTCAAAAACAGTATCTGGTGTGACAGGAGCTTCTCTCTCCCCTGCCTGTTTCAGACACTGACCAGCCTGGAGAATGTTGATGCTGAATACAGCTCATATTCTTGTGAAAAACATGACACGGTTTCTTTCTGTTGCACTGTTGAGGGCAGGGCATCTGCTTTCATTTCTGTCTTTCTCTTCACCCCGCCATGGGAACGAACACAGAGACTCGGCGGTCTGTTGGGTTTTATTGACATCTATGACATCTCTACGCTCTCAGTCTCTGCCTGCTATCTCCCCTCACTGTTGTGTTGGGTAAATAGGAGAGCCATCCAGTCATGTAGTCGTTCTGGTGTCACTGAGGCCATGTGTGTGTGAGAGTGTGTGTGTGTATGGAGGTTTGTAAATGCAGAAGTATAGGCCCTATAAGTGTGGAGGACGGAGGAGCCTCTTAACAAAGAAGTTACAAGTCTGTGAGAGCCAGAAATCTTGCTTTTGTAGGTGACCAAATACTTATTTTCCACCATAATTTGCAAATAAATTCATAAAAAAATCCTACAAATGTGATTTTCTGGATGTTTTTCTCTCATTTTGTCTGTCATAGTTGAAGTGTACCTATGATGAAAATTACAGGCCTCTCGCATCTTTTTAAGTGGGAGAACTTGCACAATTGGTGGCTGACTAAATACTTTTTTGCCCCACTGTATATGGAAGTATTTTGTGCCCCAAAAAATGAGTTAATTTCTGTATTCATACAACTTGTCTTATTCCAGATTTTGTTGTGTTACAGCCTGAATTCAAAATCAATTACATATATTTGTTTCTCACCCATCTACACACAATAGCCCATAATGAACACATGTTTTTAGAAATGTTTGCTAATTTATTGAAAATTAAATCCAGAAATATCTAATTTACATAAGTATTCACACCCTGCGTCAATACATGTTAGAATCACCTTTGGCAGTGATTACAGCAGTGAGACTTTCCGGGTAAGTCTAAGAGCTTTCCACACCTGAATTGCACATTTTTTTCAAGATCTGTCAAGTTGGTTGTTGATCATTGCTAGACAGCCATTTTCAAGTCTCGACATACAGTTTTGACTTAAATCAGCTTAAAAATCTAACTAGGCCACAAGGAACAATGTTGTCTTGGTAAGCAACCCCAGTGTGGATTTGGTCTTGTGTTTTAGGTTATTGTCCTGCTGAAAAGTGAACTTGTCTCTCAGTTTCTGTTGGAAAGCAGACTGAACAAGGTTTTCTTTTAGGATTTTTCTGTTCTTTGCTCTATTCCGTTTATTTTTATCCTAAAAAAACCTCCTTAGTCCTTGCCGATGACATGCATACCCACAACATGATGCAGCATGCTTAAAAATATTAAAACCAGTGATTGTGTTGGATTCGGCCTAAACATAACACTTTATATTCAGGACATAAAGCTAATTTCTTTGCCACATTTTCGCAGTTATACTTTAGTGCCTTATTGCAAAATACAGGATGCATTAAAAAAATATAGTTGTATTATGTACAGGCTTCCTTCTTTTCACTCTGTCATTTAAGTTAGTTTTGTGGAGTAACTAAGATTTTGTTGATCCATCTTCAGTTCTCTTCCAACACAGCCATTAAACTTCGCAACTGTTTTAAAGTCACCATTGACCTCACGGAGAAATCCCTGGGCGGTTTCCTTCCTCTCTGGCAACTGAGTTAGGAAGGATGCCTGTATCTTTGTAGTTACTGGGTGTGTTGATAAACCACCCCCAGAAGGGATATTCAATGCTTAAAAGGCCGCTAAAATGTTTAAATATCGGTATCTGGTAATTTTTGGTAAGGAAAATATTGCTTATCAGTATCGGCCAAAAATGTAATATCGGTGCATCCCTAGCCCTTACAATTCCATTAGTCAGCTTAGTAGAAACCCAGCCCTGGGCCCTTACAATGCCATATGTCAGCTTAGTAGAAACCCAGCCCTGGGCCCTTACAATTCCATTAGTCAGCTTAGTAGAAACCCAGCCCTGGGCCCTTACAATTCCATATGTCAGCTTAGTAGAAACCCAGCCCTGGGCCCTTACAATTCCATTAGTCAGCTTAGTAGAAACCCAGCCCTGGGCCCTTACAATTCCATTAGTCAGCTTAGTAGAAACCCAGCCCTGGGCCCTTACAATTCCATATGTCAGCTTAGTAGAAACCCAGCCCTGGGCCCTTACAATTCCATTAGTCAGCTTAGTAGAAACCCAGCCCTGGGCCCTTACAATTCCATTAGTCAGCTTAGTAGAAACCCAGCCCTGGGCCCTTACAATTCCATTAGTCAGCTTAGTAGAAACCCAGCCCTGGGCCCTCACAATTCCATTAGTCAGCTTAGTAGAAACCCAGCCCTGGGCCCTTACAATTCCATATGTCAGCTTAGTAGAAACCCAGCCCTGGGCCCTTACAATTCCATATGTCAGCTTAGTAGAAACCCAGCCCTGGGCCCTCACAATTCCATTATTCAGCTTAGTAGAAACCCAGCCCTGGGCCCTCACAATTCCATTATTCAGCTTAGTAGAAACCCAGCCCTGGGCCCTTACAATTCCATTAGTCAGCTTAGTAGAAACCCAGCCCTGGGCCCTTACAATGCCATATGTCAGCTTAGTAGAAACCCAGCCCTGGGCCCTTACAATTCCATTAGTAAGCTTAGTAGAAACCCAGCCCTGGGCCCTTACAATTCCATTAGTCAGCTTAGTAGAAACCCAGCCATGGGCCCTTACAATTCCATTAGTTAGCTTAGTAGAAACCCAGCCCTGGGCCCTTACAATTCCATTAGTCAGCTTAGTAGAAACCCAGCCCTGGGCCCTTACAAGTGCGCTTCCGGGAAGAGACCGTTGTCTGGTTAAAAAAATTTTTTTTCTCCATAGCACTCGTGATTGCAGAGTTTGAAAAATAAAAGTCCACTGGATTGTTGCAAATAATCATGATATCATTCTGCCAGGTAGGCAGGCATAGGCTACTTTGTAGTTAACATTTAATTGAGAAGGTTTCTGGTAGAGATGGGAAGGCTATCATTAGCATCATTCTCTAACGGCTACACAGTGTGCAGACATAGGTGCACACCGCACACATACGGGCATTCCTGTGTCTTTTCAGAAAGTTGCATGAAAATACAAAATCACTGATGCATTTTGTTCAAGTCTTAGTATTCCCTCGGGCAAATTAATACATGTTCTAATAAGTTCAATATATTTTCGTTGATTTCCTACTAATTTCAATACATTTTGGAATACTGTTGAATTCCGTTTTAGTGTCAGGATTCTGTGATTCCGTCCATGTTCTCCGGCAACGTAGATTTTATATGGCCCTACAGAAGGCTATTAGCAAGCGTACAACAGAGAGCAGGCGCCACCTTCCAAAGCTCCCATAGGAAATACATAATACCCCTCATATCCTCCAATCAGTTCTCATGACCATCAATACAACTGTTGGGGCCTGGAACATTCATGAGAAGAACACCATGTCTGAGTCCCAAAATGGCACCCTATAGTGCACTAGTTTTAATCAGAGCCCTATGGGCCCTTGTCAAAAGAAGTGCACTATAAAGGGAATAGGATGGCATTTGGAATACAACCAGGCTGTCTGTCTCTATGTATCGCCATCAGACACAGGAAGAACGGCTGTGAGACTCATGGTGACAAGGCAATATTTCATCAGACTAAGAACACGGTTAGAACCGCTGTAGGAACGTGGCTAAAAGCTCAGTTTCACTTCAGAAGACTAGAGACAGCAGCCTAGTCTTAGGAGAAAGGAGGCAGGCGGTTTACCAATGGTAGAGGAGAGCAGATATGGAAAACGCTTTACACATTGAATCCTCTGTTCTAAGACTTACCTAACACTTATAACAATTGCAACAGTTGTCATAAATAAACAGTCATGACACATGACTTTAGAGTGACTTTAAACTGTCGTCACACAAACCGTTCGTTCTCTTCGCTAGGTCAGCTAAAGATTCAAGTTCTCTTTCAAGTATTCATTTGGGTATTTCACGTATGGGATACACCCCCATCGTATTTGTCAGAAGTCTTTATTCCACTACGCCAGCCATACTGGGCTGGACGTCGAGACTTGTCGATTGGGAAAGGGTGGACGTCGAGACTTGTCATTTGGGAAAGGGTGGACGTCGAGACTTGTCCATTGGGAAAGGGTGGACGTCGAGACTTGTCCATTGGGAAAGGGTGGACGTCGAGACTTGTCCATTGGGAAAGGGTGGACGTCGAGACTTGTCCATTGGGAAAGGGTGGACGTCGAGACTTGTCCATTGGGAAAGGGTGGACATCGAGACTTGTCCATTGGGAAAGGGTGGACGTCGAGACTTGTCCATTGGGAAAGGGTGGACATCGAGACTTGTCCATTGGGAAAGGGTGGACATCGAGACTTGTCATTGGGAAAGGGTGGACATCGAGACTTGTCCATTGGGAAAGGGTGGACATCGAGACTTGTCATTGGGAAAGGGTGGACATCGAGACTTGTCCATTGGGAAAGGGTGGACATCGAGACTTGTCCATTGGGAAAGGGTGGACATCGAGACTTGTCATTGGGAAAGGGTGGACATCGAGACTTGTCCATTGGGAAAGGGTGGACATCGAGACTTGTCCATTGGGAAAGGGTGTCCCTCTAACTCGATAAAAAGGTCAGACGCAGCGTTTCAGTCATTCAAACACCTCTTCTTGCTTTTCATCAGAAAACTTACCACGACACGACTGCATTTTCCGGAATTAGCTAAACTGTCCACAGACGTGAGTTTACAACTCATTCGCTGGGCGCTATTCTCTGGACTGTACGGTAGTGGCAATTTTCCTTTTCCTTCACCAGAGTTAAAGGAAAATGTTTAGAGGGAGGAACGGGTACAGCTGTAACACGGCTCAACTCATTCACAAACAAATTAGCCGTATCCAAACACTGACTGGATGTTAGCAAGCTAGTCACCATGCTAGATAGCTTTTATGTTTTTATTTTTTACAAGCTACACCAAGCTATCTTTTCTAAATCGGTCTTTTCGGAAACAGTATCTGGCCATCACACCGAGTACCACCGTCCTAGATAACCCATTAATCGCTATCTGACTACCACGCTATTTGTTTCTGACAGCGAAAAACAAAAAAACATCCCAGCTATGGTGACAAAAGCATCTCCCACTCCAAACGAGGAGAAGCTCCCGGCATGAATCTGCTCCTGTGGAAACAAGATACTGGCCGAGGACACCAACTCGGTGTGCTCTGCTTGCCTTGGGCTGCAACATGCCCAGGAAGCTGTCTCTCCCGGCTACTGTCCGCACTGTGCTCTTGTCCACACTACACTACCAAGCTATAGGCCAAGGGATGCAGTCAGTCATGTTATTTCTCACAAAATCAAAAAAAACAAAACAGGCTGCCTCCTATAACGCCACCAGAGGGAGTTACAGCACCTTCTGTGGTGATAGGTCACATAAGCACTCTCTCAGTGCGGGCCATCCGAGCAGTGCGTTGCCTTTTGGTTCCAAAAGATGGGAGCGGCATACGCCCAACCCTAGATCTAAGTGCTTTAAAACGGACGCATGGGAAAGTATACGTTCAGAATGTTGACACGTATCTGTCGACCTGAAGGACACTTACTTTCACATCTCAATATACCCTTATCACTGGAAATTTCGCAAATGTGCTTTCCAATGCGTAATCTACGAATTTTGGCCTTTCACTGTCATCTCAGGTTTTTACAAAGTGTACCGAGGCAGCCATAGCTCAGAGAGAGGGGCATTCAGCTGATGGCGTACATAGACGATTGGCTGCTATGCGCTCAATCGGGACAAGATGTCTTAAAACACAGTAAAGAGCTTTCTGATTCCCACGCAGACAATCTCTTTCATAGGTTTAACCCTAGATTCAGTATCAATACAAAGCAATCTCTTTCATAGGTTTAACCCTAGATTCAGTATCAATACAAAGCAATCTCTTTCCTAGGTTTAACCCTAGATTCAGTATCAATACAAAGCAATCTCTTTCCTAGGTTTAACCCTAGATTCAGTATCAATACAAAGCTTGCCTTTCAGTGGAATGTATAAGAACATTCCATAATTGCCTAGCGTTGTTTCGTAAAGGGAACCTGGTCTCTTTCAAAACATGCTTGAGGCTGCTAGGGTTGATGGCATCAGCTTTAGTAGTCATCCCATTAGGAAGCTTGAATATGAGAGGGTTTCAACGCTGAGTCTCTTCTCTAGGTCTGAGCCCAATACGTCACAAACAACACCATGTACAGATCTCCATAGATCTCCTGGAGACACCCGATGTTTCTGTCACAGGGTGTCCAGATGGGCGCTGTTTTATCCAGAAAAGTAGTCACGAAGGACGCATATCTCTCGGATTGAGATGCGACTCACGAGGACAGAACGGTGACCCAATCTCGTCCTACTCACAAACTGCCTGGAACTCCTTGCAGCATCCCTAGCATTAAAGTTGTTCCTCACATTTCTGGAGGGTTGTCATGTTCTAGTCAGAACAGACAATACCACCGTTGTGGATTACATAAACAGACTAGGGGCACTGCAATCCCCTTACATACACACACTGGCACACAGACTGATTATGTGGAGCAGTGTGCACCTCCAGTCACTGAGAGCTACTCATGTACCGGGAGTACTGAATCTGGGGGCAGATTTACTCTCCAGAGGGAACCCTCTAATGGGGGGTGGAAGCTCCACCCAGAGGTAGCCAATCAGGTTTAGATGCACTTCGGCATTCCAGCAGTGGATCTTCACGCATACAGTGCCTTGCGAAAGTATTCGGCCCCCTTGAACTTTGCGACCTTTTGCCACATTTTAGGCTTCAAACATAAAGATATAAAACTGTATTTTTTGTGAAGAATCAACAACAAGTGGGACACAATCATGAAGTGGAACGACATTTATTGGATATTTCAAACTTTTTTAACAAATCAAAAACTGAAAACAGCCCCCTTAAGTTAATACTTTGTAGCGCCACCTTTTGCTGCGATTACAGCTGTAAGTCGCTTGGGGTATGTCTCTATCAGTTTTGCATATCGAGAGACTGAAATTTTTTCCCATTCCTCCTTGCAAAACAGCTCGAGCTCAGTGAGGTTGGATGGAGAGCATTTGTGAACAGCAGTTTTCAGTTCTTTCCACAGATTCTCAATTGGATTCAGGTCTGGACTTTGACTTGGCCATTCTAACACCTGGGTATGTTTATTTTTGAACCATTCCATTGTAGATTTTGCTTTATGTTTTGGATCATTGTCTTGTTGGAAGACAAATCTCCGTCCTAGTCTCAGGTCTTTTGCAGACTCCATCAGGTTTTCTTCCAGAATGGTCCTGTATTTGGCTTCATCCATCTTCCCATCAATTTTAACCATCTTCCCTGTCCATGCTGAAGAAAAGCAGGCCCAAACCATGATGCTGCCACCACCATGTTTGACAATGGGGATGGTGTGTTCAGGGTGATGAGCTGTGTTGCTTTTACGCCAAACATAACGTTTTGCATTGTTGCCAAAAAGTTCAATTTTGGTTTCATCTGACCAGAGAACCTTCTTCCACATGTTTGGTGTGTCTCCCAGGTGGCTTGTGGCAAACTTCAAACGACACTTTTTATGGATATCTTTAAGAAATGGCTTTCTTCTTGCCACTCTTCCATAAAGGCCAGATTTGTGCAATATACGACTGATTGTTGTCCTATGGACAGAGTCTCCCACCTCAGCTGTAGATCTCTGCAGTTCATCCAGAGTGATCATGGGCCTCTTGGCTGCATCTCTGATCAGTCTTCTCCTTGTATGAGCTGAAAGTTTAGAGGGACGGCCAGGTCTTGGTAGATTTGCAGTGGTCTGATAGTCCTTCCATTTCAATATTATCGCTTGCACAGTGCTCCTTGGGATGTTTAAAGCTTGGGAAATCTTTTTGTATCCAAATCCGGCTTTAAACTTCTTCACAACAGTATCTCGGACCTGCCTGGTGTGTTCCTTGTTCTTCATGATGCTCTCTGCGCTTTTAACGGACCTCTGAGACTATCACAGTGCAGGGGCATTTATACGGAGACTTGATTACACACAGGTGGATTGTATTTATCATCATTAGTCATTTAGGTCAACATTGGATCATTCACAGATCCTCACTGAACTTCTGGAGAGAGTTTGCTGCACTGAAAGTAAAGGGACTGAATAATTTTGCACGCCCAATTTTTCAGTTTTTGATTTGTTAAAAAAGTTTGAAATATCCAAGAAATGTCGTTCCACTTCATGATTGTGTCCCACTTGTTGTTGATTCTTCACAAAAAAATACATTTTTATACCTTTATGTTTGAAGCCTGAAATGTGGCAAAAGGTCGCAAAGTTCAAGGGGGCCGAATACTTTCGCAAGGCACTGTAAATGGAGAATACTCATTGTCCCCGGTTATTTTCCCTGAAGGATCGGGATTCACAGATGGGAGCGGACATGTTGGCTCACGAGTGGCCACACGTCCTCCTGTATGCATTCCCCCCACTGGCCCTGATTTCCCCCACCCTAGGCAGGGTGCAGGAGAAGGGTGTCTCTCATACAAATAGCGCCACATTGGCCAGAGAAAACACTGGCTAGCGAAGATCACTCAACTACTATGTGGTCAACTGTGGCCCCTCCGTCTGCGTCGGGACGGAGGGGAGCGTGGGGAGATTTTGAATCCTCAACCGGAACTGTTGAAACTCTGGGCCTGGTCAGTGAACGGTTCAACTTGAACACTGCCGGGCTTCCCCAAAATGTCATTTAGACTATTCAAAGTGGTAGAGCCTCGTCCACCAGGCCCCTTGATGCTTGTAAACGGCACGTGTTTGAGGAATGGTGAACTAAGTCACAGACAGTGCAACTCCAGTGCTCTGTCCCAGTAATCCTGTCATTTCTACAGGAATTATTAGACAGAGGAGAGGCCTTTTCTACTATTGAGGTATATCTGGCAGCTATTTCGGTGTGTCGTGTGAGTTTTGGGAGCACGACAGTGGGGCAAGGGCGCACGTTGTTCGTGTCCGATGTCCAAACAGCTTGTTTTGAACGCTCTATGCCAACAGCCTTTTGAGCCCCTGAATCAGGTGGCTCTGACAATGCTTTCATTTAAGACAGAGGCATTACTAGCACTGGCCTCCGCCAAGTGTGTAAGTGACATTCACACACTCTCAGTGCACAATAAGGTATCATTGAGGCCTAACCCTGCCTTCATCCCTAAGATTATTAACCCATCTTTGATGCGTCTTCCCCTTGAGCTGGTAGCTTTTAATCCCTCACCGTTTTCCTCTCTGGAACATCAACGGTTGTAAATGCTGTGTCCAGTACGTGCTCTGCACATCTGTTTGTTTCATTGGTGAAAACTTACACAGGTAAAGTGCTCCCTGAACAGCGCCTCTCCCACTGGATAGTGGGCTCATTCCACTAGAGCAGGTATTCCCAAAAAGACACATTGTTCTGCTTCCACGAGCACATCCTATATACCTAGCATCAGTAGTTCTGCATTTGTTGTTAGCCCAGCTAGCAAGGACACTGACAGTTGTGAATCTGATGCAGCCGAAGAGCTACTGCCCCCTATCCCATAAGTGAAATACCTCAATCATACTATCAGAGAACCGGGATTGCGGTCGTAATCTAGAGTTTATTAGTCGTATGTACACATTGTATACATCATCCAATTGAAATGCTTACTTTCAGGTTAAATCTCTACAGTGCAAGAACAATACGAACAAAGTAAATGGCTCAGTAGAATAGAATAAACATCTTAGCATGAGTATAATACAGGACGGCACAATTTATAGTCCAATATTTAGACGTGTTTTGGGAAGGGGCAAGTGTTTAAATTGTGCAGTATTTAGCAATCATAATAAGAGTCTGGTAGCATCAGTTGTGATGTGTGTGTGGCATGAATGTATATGTGTGGATGTCGTTGTGGAATTCCCGTAGCAGGCCGTGATGCAACCGGTCAGGATGCTCTCGATGGTGCAGCGGTAGTATTTGGAGAGGACCCGGGGGGTGGCATGGTGAATTTCATCATTAGAGACGCTGTTGTTGGTCCACGTCAAATCTTCGGTGATGTGGACGCAGATGAAACTTAAAACTGCCGACTCTCTCTACTGTAATGTTGTCACGATAACAGAATTTTGACTTCGATACCAGGTTTAGTGTCACGATACCAAAAAAGAAGATGTATTAGCCAAAGTTACAGAATGGCACTTGATCCAGACAGATCTTTTGAGTTCAATATAATTACATTTGCGAGTGGGGCTACAGATGAAAAACAAAACTGGTTTCCCTTCTATTTGGGAATTATTTTATTATAATTATTATTATTATTATATTATATAATATTATTATTTATTATTTTATTTTATTAAACCGATCAACAACATTTGCATAGAAGAAGCAATTTCTTCTTTGCATATAATTAGTATATTTGGATAGAAAACACTATGAAGATTCTAAAACTGTTTGAATGATGTCTGTGAGTATAACAGAACTCATATGGCAGGTGAAACCCTGAGAAAAATACAACCAGGAAGAGGGAAATCTGAGGTTTGTAGTTTTTCAACTCATTGCCATATATAGTGTCGGTAGGGTCATTTTGCACTTCCTAAGGCTTCCACTAGATGTCAACAGTCTTTAGAACCTTGTTTGAGGATTCTACTGTGAAGGGGGGCTGAATGAGAGGGGATTGAGCCAGGTGTCTGGCAGAGTGCCATGGGCTCGTGACGCGCGTTCATGTGAGAGTTACCTCGCGTTCCATTGCTTTTCTACAGACAAAGGAATTCTCCGGTTGGAACATTATTGAAGATTTATGATAAAAACATTCTAAAGATTGATTCTATACTTCGTTTGACATGTTTCTACGACCTGTAAAATAACTTTTTGGACTTTTCGTCCGACCTTTCGGCTAGACCTGCCCGCTGGTCGTGAATTTGGATTTGTGAACGGAACGAGCTAACAAAAGGAGGTATTTTGTCATAAATGATGAACTTTATCGAACAAATCAAACATTTATTGTGGAACTGGGTTAAGTGCGATGGGGCGAGTCATTTGGGCACGTCACCTTGTTTTTCTTGGGCACTGGGACGATGGTCTCCTTGAAGCAGGTGGGGACTGATGTCTGAGAAGACGCACGCCAGCTCGTCAGCACACACTCTGAGGACGTGGTCAGGGATGCCGTCTGGGCTGGCGGATTTGTAAGTATTCACTCTTTTGAGCATTTTCCTCCTGTAAGTCTTGGAGAGCGAAAGCACCTAGACGTCAAGAGCAGCGGGAGTCTTCCTGAATGGCTCAGTATTGTCTGCCTCGAAGCGAGCATAGAATGTGTTGAGCGTGTCTGGGAGGGAGGCTTCAGCGGGCACCACAGAGCTGGATTTGCCTAAACCAGCTAGACATACTGCTATCCAACCAGCTTACCTAATACCTAAAACAGTGAAAGGCTATATGTCATAACAGTCTGTAGTCATAAGCTGTTATGACTATTATATGACATTGTTATGACAGTGTTATGTAATGCTAATGGTCTCATTGCTTAATGAACAGCCTTCACTAAGCAGGCCTGACCCAGGCCAGAGAGAAGGATGTTGTTGTTATGACATCGTCTCATTGGTCAGATATGACTGAATCCCCCTCAAGCATAGCCTAACACACAACAATGCAAAGATAATTTATTATTTAACTAGGCAAGTCAGATGAGCAAATTCTTATTTACAATGACAGCCTACCCCTAATATGTAAGACTAGTATAGTACTACAAACACTGCAAAGTGTACTAGAGACTACAAGGCTATACTAGATTAGAAGCAGGGTCAATCCATTTGAATTCAATATTATGAAAAAAAAATTGGGGGGGGAGACAACATCTTCGCCCATTGTATAAATGCTCAGAAAGTGAGACTTTTTTTTAGACCGGAATTTAAAAAACATTCAAAAGATGAAAGATGCTCAAAGTTGACCTATGTTGCATACACCAAACTGCAGTAGTCTGAAGGGATTGGTCAACTCTATTAATTACATTTCTATGATTTGAAATGACACCCACCCTGTATTCAAGATCATGTAGCGCCTCAACCGATGGCAGCAACAACAAACATCTCAGACAGTGTCAAGTAGGATCTAAGCTACAATATGAGAATATGCTTTTTTTTTTTTTAAATGGCATTTTTAATGTATGTATCAAGAAATAATGAAATAGTTTGACAACCCTGTTTTTAAGCGTTTAAATTCAAACTCAATAATTTATATTTTCCAGTGATGAAGCCATGGATGTCTCAAGGTATAGTGGGGTACGTAACATTGGTCAACTTTGAACACCTTGATCTCTTGAATGCTTTGGCATCACTTTCTGACCACTTCCACCTACAGGGTAAACATTTATGGAATGTTTTGTTCAGAATCAAAAAGGGACGATGTCAAAAAGTGATTACAAAGTGATACCCAGCGATAATAAGGTAGTTGACTAAAATAAGATATGCATTGAGGAGAGTTTTAATTTGAATTTCAGTTTACTTTCTTGCGAACGTCTTGTCAATAACAATGTTTATTTTCTGTGTCATACGCTGCTGATCTATTTATCTTCCAACAGGCGCGTGTACCCATGGACACTCACGCCCCCATGGAGCTCAATATGGACACTCACGCCCCCACGAGGCTCAATATGGACCTTCACGCCCCCAGGGAGCTCAATATGGACCTTCACGCCCCCATGGAGCTCAATATGGACACTCACACCCCATGAGGCTCAATATGGACACTCACGGCCCCATGGGGCTCAATATGGACACTCACGCCCCCATGAGGCTCAATATGGACACTCGCGGCTCAATGAGGCTCAATATGGACACTCGCGGCCCCATGAGGCTCAATATGGACACTCGCGGCCCAATGAGGCTCAATATGGACACTCGCGGCCCAATGAGGCTCAATATGGACACTCACGGCCCCATGAGGCTCAATATGGACACTCATGCGCGTACCCGTGGACACTCATAACCTTGCGGCTCAATATGGACACGCATAACCATGGAGCTCAATATGGACACTCATAACCATGGAGCTCAATATGGACACTCACGCCCCCATGGAGCTCAATATGGACACTCACGCCCCCATGGGGCTCAATGTGGACACTCATAACCATGCGGCTCAATGTGGACACTCGTAACCATGCGGCTCAATGTGGACACTCGTAACCATGCGGCTCAATGTGGACACTCGTAACCATGCGGCTCAATGTGGACACTCGTAACCATGCGGCTCAATATGGACACTCATAACCATGCGGCTCAATATGGACACTCATAAGCATGGGGCTCAATATGGACATTCATAAGCATGGGGCTCAATATGGACACTCATAAGCATGGGGCTCAAGATAGACACTCATAACCATGCGGCTCAAGATAGACACTCATAACCATGCGGCTCATTATGGACACTCAAAACCATGGAGCTCAATATGGATTCTTATATAACCACCTTTGCTGCGGGGGTCCGGGCGCATGCCCCATGGGAGATTGTTTTTGGTCGAACGACTGAGGTCACTTCTGGTGACTTTTTAAAAATACATTCTACTCCAAAAAGCATGAAAATGTAACTATGTCGACACCATCTGAAATACACTAACTGATGCGCGCACACGTGTGCCAGGAGCCGCTGAGGTCACCTAAAGCTGGTCAAACACTCAATGGACCAATCACAAGTCATATCCTCCGCTGCCACTCCCACTGCCTGTTAGGATTCTGGGTGTGTGTGTGTCAGAGCTATCAAATTAACTCGTTATGTATTAGGAAGTGTCAGGCTGTCTGAAGATCTATTACCCAACGGCAGTGGACACCCACACACTCCTCCTCCTCTCCTCTCCACCCCTTCTTCCCATCTACATGTTCAGTGTCCTGTGACATGACGAGCCATGGGGAATTTATCCTCCCGCCCAGCCTCGGCTCCATCTGTGACTGTGGTCCGCGTGGAGTAGACCCAGGCTGTAGCCTCCACACCTGGGGAACCTCAGACATGCTCCATCACCCATAGTCCACATCAGAGCTGCTCTAACTTCAACAGAGATCCAGAGGACAGTTGACTATCTGCTCTATTTCTTTGCATAAGAACGTGAACGCCAGAGATCACACTCTGCTTTTCCCAGAAGGCATCCACTGAGAGATTTCACTGGAATGACCTGAGAGAAGACATCATCCTTAGTCCCCCTCGATTGTAAACGGAGATCTACAGAGAAGATATCCTTAGTCTCTATTGTAAACAGAGATCTACAGAGAAGACATCATCCGTAGTCCCTCTCTATTGTAAAAAGAGATCTACAGAGAAGACATCATCCGTAGTCCCTGTCTATTGTAAAAAGAGATCTACAGAGAAGACATCCGTAGTCCCTGTCTATTGTAAAAAGAGATCTACAGAGAAGACATCCGTAGTCCCTGTCTATTGTAAAATGAGATCTACAGAGATGACATACATGATTTCAACATCTCCTCCTTTCTCTCTGCTGTAAAGGTCACAGCTACAACTGGGGAAGTCATTCTACTGGCCACTAGGGAAGAGAACTGCTCAGCCTCCAATCAGCCTGGCTCAGAGAGGCTGTCTGTCACTTACAGACTGGAGCTACTGTAAACAGGTCATGCTGCTCTGGACTAGTGGAGACACTGAACACTGAGGTGAGAGCAAATACCTTTACCTAGCCTTTCTGCTAGGGTTATTCTGACCTGGTGGAGTGGAGCATGGGAAAGAGCAAGTGAGAAGGAAGATTTAGAGAAAGAGAGAGGTATTGAAAAGGAGAGGAAGGGTAAAGAGAGGGAGAAGGTTGAAGAAAGAGAGCAAAAGAAGGAGAGAGAGAGAGAAAGGAGAGAGAGCTCACCTGGAGGACAGGTAAAGGAATAGCTAAGATCATATTGAAGAGGAGCGTGACCGTGTGGAAGACTTCCTAGCACCGGAGAGACATATCTGGGAGATGACATATCTGCTGTGAGTAGCCTGTCTTTCACATATTTTAATGACTCAGGAAATTAAAAAAAATCACTGAACAAGTGCTTAACTATAGTATGCCTACTGCTAGTGTTTGATTTAAACAGTTCAATTGCTCTGGTATAATAAAATATCTATATCAGGGGAATTAGTCAATATTTGATGAGCTTAGGCGGAATTAGATCACAGAATGACCTAGATTGGCGTATAATTCTGACAAATATTTAATGACAATATTGCACAACTTAATGTTGTTTTTTTTCCAGAGGAAAACAAATAAGCTAGGCTACAGTAGTTTTTTTTTCTCTCCCAAAAGTAAGCTATAGGCTACCTATAGAACTATAAAATAGATAATTATATTTATACAGATATACCCTAATGTCCTGTATGCAGATTATGACTCATTAAGCTCAAAAATGCTAAGAGCCTAAAGCAAATTCAGAGTTCACATACACCGAGACGCGATAGACTAGCGTCCCATTGTGACCTACTGGCCGCGGGGGACACACCTCCCCAAAATACCCAGCCAATGCGGCTTCGCATCAGCATCCTCTACTCATTTAAAACGTGACAGTTGGAGAAACAGTTTGATCCGCTCTACAAATTCAAGAAGCTGTGTGCATCCAGCATTCTACAAGCCTGTTGTGAGTTACGCATTCTGGACTGATAAGACACTCAACCTGACTCAACCTCTGAGAAAAGGTTCAGAGAGAGGAGTTTCTAAAGAGGATCCATCTTTGAAACCATAGGAAGCGAAGCCACAAAAGAGGCAGTTGGAGACTCATCGTTACAGACTCACAGCTCACGGTTCATTGTCTTATGTGGTGGAGAGCTGGGATGGATGGGAAACCTTGAAGAGGGGTGGGGGGGGCCACAGTGGTTCACAGGTCTGGTAACCACATCTATACCTGGATGTGGTAAATCTATCTGCTCTCCACACCATGCTGTTGAAGTGTAACCAAGAGCTCGTAACCAAGACTTCATAACCACAACACTAAAACGAAGGCTATCCACATAGCTGTCGGTTGGGATTGAAGCGCTGCCGTTGTTGATTTTTCTCCTTGTATAATTGATCATGCAATACGTCACGCGGCTTTGTTGTAATGTAATATCATTTATTTATTTTTTGTCATGTTTGCATTTAGTTATTTTATTCTTACTCTGTAAGGGCTCTTGTTAAATCTGTATCGCTGAAATGTAAAAGGTCATTTCCCATCCGGCAGACATGTGCAGTGTTTACCTTTGAATGCAGTCTCCGTTGACACCGGAACATTCCCTTTATCTTTCACCCCCGCTGTAATGCTGAACCACCACCATATGGATTGAATAAAGCCCTTAGTGTCCTTAGCTACACTACATGACTAAAAGTATGTGGACACCTGCTTGTCAAACATCTCATTCCAAAATCATGGGCATTGATACGGAGTACCCCCCCCCCCCCCCCCCCCTTGCTGCTATAACAGACTCCACACTCTTCTGGGAAGGCTTTCCACTAGATGTTGGAACATTGCTGCGGGGACTTGCTTCCATTCAGCCACAAGAACATTACTGAGGTTGGTGCACTGATGTTGGGCGATTTGGCCTGGCTCGCAATCGGCGTTTCAATTCATCCCAAAGGTGTTCGATGGGGTTGAGGTCAGGGCTCTGTGCAGGACAGTCAAGTTCTTCCACACCAATGGAAGACGTCCACTGGCGGCGAGCTTTACACCACTCCAGTCAACGCTTGGCATTGCGCATGGTGATCTTAGGCTTGTGTGCAGCTGTTTGACCATGGAAACCCATTTCATTAAGATCCTGACGAACAGTTCTTATGCTGATGTTGCTTCCAGAGGCAGTTTGGAACTTGGTAGTGAGTGTTGCAACTGAAGACAGACAAAAAGATTTCACGCTACGCGCTTCAGCACTCGGTGGTCCCGTTCTGTGAGCATGTGTGGCCTACCACTTTACAGATGAGCCATTGTTGCCCCTAGACGTTTCCACTTCACAACAAAAGCACTTACATTTGACGAGGACAGCTCTAGCAGGGCAGAAATTTGACGAACTAACTTGTTGGAAAGGTGTGTCCTGACGTTGGCCTGGGGGTAGGTTTATGACAGTCATAAATACCTCTTCCCCCCTTTTTCCTCTCTCTACCCTACTGATGTGACATTTGCAAAACCCTTGGTTAACATAGAGATTCTGGGAACATCAAAAGTTGGGGGGAAATGAACTATTTTCTGGTAATCTGAACACTTGAACATATGCAGTGGTACTTAATGAATATGATGTCAGTTCGGTTGTCATCTGAGACATTCTCATCAATGATAAGATGACAAACTCTACAGTGGAAAGTCAGCACATTGTAGTTATCGGATTCACATGGAATTGTTGTTCAATTTAAATGTTTGAATATAAAATTATTGGTGAAAAGATTAAATGTAATTTTAGCTTCCAAATGAGAGATTTGGGTTTTCATAAGGTTAGGGCTCTGCTCAATCAGTGACCCGCACCTGTGAAGAGACATGGGCAATAAAACTATGAAAGAATACCCTTCTGCCTCCACTATATAAAGCCTTGATGAAAATGTAAACTCCTGTTCCGAGGATGTGAGGACGACGGTCCATACGTTAAAAGGACTAACATGTCAGCTGTTCCGGGTACATTAGGATGACGATCCGATGTCAGAATGCTTCAGATAATAACTACAGAACCAAGCCAACCTCAGTTAGAATGCATAAGATACTGTATTTATGATAGAGACATCGCTTCTCCCTTTGTTCCTCAGTCTTTCCGCTCTTTCCCTCAAACCCAACCCCTTTCTTTGTGTAACCAGCTGTCATATCTGTTCCCTCCGCTAGGGACGTTTTCCTTCACGATATAATTTGTAATCAAGGTATGATTCATTCTGTGTATATGTAATTCTGTGTGATTAGTTAGGTATTTAGTAAATAAATAATTAAACCCAATTTTGTATTGCTGATTCAACTTGTTAGCCAGGGTTCGTGATGATAACCAAGAATTTACAACTTTCAGATGAGACTGAAATAAAGTGACGATTAATATTGACTGCTATTGATGTAAAATATTACTAGGTCTTTAAGAGTTTATTCGGAAGATAACAGCTCTATAAATATTCTTTCGTGGTGCCCCGACATTCTAGTTAATTACATTTACATGATTAGCTCTATCAGGTAATATTAATTACAGAGAAAGGATTTTATAGAATAGCATGTCACATCAGTTAATCCGGCATAGCCGACAGGTGGCATCCTATGACAGTGCCACGGTGAAAGTCACTGAGCTCTCCTACTGCCAATGTTTGTCTATGGAGATCGCATGGCTGTGTTCTCAGTAATGGGTGTGGCTGAAATAGCCAAATCCAATCATTTGAAGGGGTGTCCACATTCAAGATACTTTTGTATAAATAAATGTATTATTACTAGAGCAGCAGGTCAAGGAGTCCAAAGTCAGAACAAATCATTGGATGAGATGCAGGTGTGTGTGTGTGTAAGCGTGTGTGTGTCTCTCCCTCTCCCCTTCTTTTTCTCCCTGTTTCTCCTTCTTTGTCTCACTCTCTCTAGAAAGTGGTGATTACCCGTTTTGGAAAGTGGTGATTGTAGTGAAGTAGACATGACATTGGTAGATTGTCCTCTGTGAAGTTTTGCCTCTTGTCCTCATGCCAGGCTGCCTTGATGCTTGCTGATTAGAGAAAAGTCACAGGGCAATTCCGCTGTAAAATGAACGGCAAAAAAAAAAACTATTTACACTGAACTTTTTATTTAAAAGAACTGGAAGAACTGTGCAAATGCTAAATTTGGTCACAGAATTTTGCTAAAATCTCAGTTTCTATGTCCACGTTTTCCCAAAAATCTTAAATATCCGTTTCCCGAATCAACATTCAAAGACGTCTGCAGAAAGAATGGGGTGTCAGCTATGACACGGCACCTTGACTTTGAAAAAATCTGTTTTGGTTATTGAACTACAGTAAGTGAAGTGGCTTTACACCTGGTAACGGAATAGTGGTAATGGAGTTTCATCATGGATCCCTGATCTGTACTAAACAGAAATGCATAATTATACATTTGAATGTCATTCTCTTCATGGTGATGTATCCTAATTTGGTACACATAAAGGTAGAAAAATACAATATCCTCCTCAGCATATTTGGGTATTGTTCTACACAGTGGCTATTATTTTAATGAGCTATGCCCCGGAACAATACGAAACGTCGATGATTCACAAGTTTGGACATCAAAATACAGTAGAGTACAGTAGAGTTTAGTAGAGTAGAGTTTAGACAGTACAGTAGAGTTTAGTAGAGTACAGTGGAGTAGAGTACAGTAGAGCACAGTAGAGTACAGTACAGCACAGTAGAGTTTAGTAGAGTACAGTAGAGCACAGTACAGTAGAGTTTAGTAGAGTAGAGTACAGTAGAGTACAGTAGAGTAGAGCACAGTAAAGTACAGTAGAGTACAGTAGAGCACAGTAGAGTACAGTAGAGCACAGTAAAGTTTAGTAGAGTACAGTAGAGCACAGTACAGTAGCGTACAGTAGCACAGTACAGTAGAGTTTAGTAGAGTAGAGCACAGTAGAGTACAGTAGAGCACAGTAGAGTAGAGCACAGTAAAGTACAGTAGAGCACAGTAGAGTACAGTAGAGCACAGTAGAGTTTAGTAGAGTACAGTACAGTATAGCTTAGTAGCGTACAGTGGAGCTTAGTAGAGCCCAGTAGAGTTTAGTAGAGCACAGTAGAGTTTAGTAGAGTATATTAGAGTTTAGTAAAGTACAGCACAGTAGAGCTTAGAGTACAGTAGAGTACAGTAGAGCACAGCCGAGTAGAGTACAGTAGAGTACAGTACAGCACAGTACAGTAGAGTTTACTAGAGTACAGTAAAGTTTACTAGAGTACAGCACAGCACAGTAGAGCTTAGAGTACAGTAGAGTACAGTTTAGTAGAGTACAGTAGAGCACAGCACAGTAGAGTAGACTAGTACAATAGAGTTTACTAGAGTACAGTAGAGTAGAGTTTACTAGAGTACAGTAGAGTTTACTAGTACAGTACAGCAGAGTAGAGTAGAGTTTACTAGGGTAAATTAAAGTAGAATAGAGTACAGTAGAGTACAGTAGAGATGAGTACAGTAGAGCAGAGTACAGCACAGTACAGCAGACTTTAGTAGAGCATAGTAGAGATTAGTAGAGCACAGTAGAGTACAGTAGAGTACAGTTTAGTAGAGTACAGTAGAGCACAGTACAGTACAGTACAGCACAGTAGAGTACAGTAGAGTTTACTAGAGTACAGTAGAGTACAGTAGAGCTTAGTAAAGTACAGCACAGCACAGTAGAGCTTAGAGTACAGTAGAGTACAGTAGAGTACAGTTTAGTAGAGTACAGTAGAGCACAGCACAGTAGAGTACAGTAGAGTAGACTAGTACAGTAGAGTAGAGTTTACTAGAGTACAGTAGAGTTTACTAGTACAGTACAGCAGACTAGAGTTTACTAGAGTAAAGTAGAATAGAGTACAGTAGAGCAGAGTTTAGTAGAGCACAGTTTAGTAGAGCACAGTAGAGATTAGTAGAGTACAGTAGAGTTTACTAGTACAGTACAGCAGAGTAGAGTAGAGTTTACTAGAGTAAAGTCAAGTAGAATAGAGTACAGTAGAGTACAGTAGAGCAGAGTACAGCACAGTACAGCAGACTTTAGTAGAGCACAGTAGAGATTAGTAGAGTACAGTACAGTATAGTTTAGTAGAGTACAGTAGAGTTTAGTAGAGTACAGTAGAGTTTAGTAAAGTACAGCACAGCACAGTACAGCTTAGAGTACAGTAGAGTACAGTTTAGTAGAGTAGACTAGTACAGTAGTTTAGAAGAGTTTACAGTAGAGTTTACTAGTACAGTACAGCAGAGTAGAGTTTACTAGAGTAAAGTAAAGTAGAATAGAGTACAGTAGAGCAGAGTTTAGTAGAGCACAGTAGAGATTAGTAGAGTACAGTACAATATAGTAGAGTACAGTAGAGTTTAGTACAGTTTAGTAGAGTACAGTATAGTAGAGTACAGTAGAGTTCAGTACTAGTCTACTTTGTACTGTATTGAACTCTACAGTAATGTACTCTTCTTTACTGTTTTTATTTTACCATTATTTAACTAGGAAAGTCAGTTAAGAACAAATTCTTATTTTCAATGGCGGCCTAGGAACAGTGGGTTAACTGCCTGTTCAGGGGCAGAACGACAGATTTGTACCTTGTCAGCTCGGGGGTTTGAACTTGTAACCTTCCGGTTACTAGTCCAACGCTCTAACCACTAGGCTACCCTGCCGCCCCACTGTACTCTACTGTGCTGTCAAAACTTGTGTACCCATCTGCCGTTTGTGGCTAAAATTATTTCCCATTGTGGCCAACTCATTTGCAGATATTCCGTTACTGATTTTTCAGGAATTCCATTACAGATTTGATATCAGTAAAAACACTAACTAATTGATAGGTCTTCTTTTAAATTGTTACTTCTGTGAACTTTCCTTATCCTCCCTCTTTAAAGTATAAATATAGATTTGAAAAATGTGGGTTTTTGGTAACAGAATTTCAAAGCACAAGGCAAGGTTTGTTAAACTTACAGAAAGAAGGAAGAAATATGTATCCAAAGCTACACTGAACAAAAATATAAACGCAGATCAGAAAACCAGTCAGTATCTGGTGTGACCATATGCCTCATGCAGTGAGACTCATCTCCTTCTATTAGAGTTGATCAGGTTGTTGACCACCATTTGCCTTAAGCAGCGTGACACATCTCCTTTGCATGAAGTTGATCAGTCTGTTGGTTGTGGGCTGTGGAATGTTGATTCACTCCTTCAATGACAGAGAAGTTACTGGATATTGGCAGGATCTGGAACACTGTCGTAGACATCGATCCAGAGTGTTCCAAACATGCTCAATGGGCGACATGTCTGGTGAGTTTGCAGGCCATGGAAGAACTGGGACATTTTCAGCTTCCAGGAATTGTGTACAGACCCTTGTGACATGGGGCCGTGCATTATCATGCTGAAACATGAGGTGATGACAGCAGATGAATGGCACGACAATGGGCCTCAGGATCTCGTCATGGTATCTCTGTGCATTCAAATGGCCATCGGTAAAATGCAATTGTGTTTGTTGTCCGTAGCTTATGCCTGCCCATACCATAACCTCACCGCCACCATGGGAAACTCTGTTCACAACGATGACATCTGCAAACCACTCGCCCACACGACACCATACACGCTGCCACCTGCCTGGTACAGCTGAAACTGGGATTCATCCAAGAAGAGCACATTTCTCCAGAGTGCCAGTGGTCATCGAAGGGGAGCATTTACCCACTGAACTCAGTTACGACGCCGGACTGTATTCAGGTCAAGACCCTGGTGAGGATGACGAGCAGATGAGCATCACTGAGACGGTTTCTGACAGTTGGTGCAGAAATTATTGGGTTGTGCAAAACCAGTTTCATTGGCTGGTCTCAGACGTTCTCAGACGTGGAGGTCCTGGCCTGGCGTGGATACACATGGTCTGCGGTTGTGAGGCCGGTTGGACGTACTGCCAAATTCTCTAAAACGACGTTGGAGGCGCCTTATGGTAGAGAAATTAACATTCAATTCTCTGGCAACCGCTCTGGTGGACATTCCTGCAGGCAGCATGCCAATTGCACCCTCCCTCAAAAAACTTGAGACATCTGTTGCATTGTGCTGTGCGACAACACTGCACATTTTTGTGGCCTTTTATTGTCCACAGCACAAGGTGCACCTTTGTAACGATCATGCTGTTTAATCAGCTTCTTGACATGTCACACCTGTCAGGTGGATGGATATTCTTTGCAAAGGAGAAATGCTCACTAACAGGGATGTAAACTAATGTGTGCACAAAATTGCAGAGAAATAAGCTTTGTGTACGCATGGAACATTTCTGGGATCTTTTATTTCAGCTCATGAAACAAGGGACCAACACTTTACATGTTGTGTTTTATATTGTTGTTCAGTGTATTAATATAAGTGTTAACTCTACTTATGATCCCGTGTTAATATCACTGGTTAAATCCACTTCAATCAGTGTAGATTGGGGATGAGTCAGGTTAAAGAAGGCATTTTAAGACATGGATTGTGTATGAGTGCCATTCAGAATGTGAATGGGGAAGACAACATATTTAAGTGCCTTTGAACGGGGTAGGGTAGTAGGTGCCAGGCACATCGGTTTGAGTGTGTCAAGAACTGCAACGCTGCTGGGTTTTGCACACTCAACAGTTTCCTGTATGTATCAAGAATGGTGCACCACCCAAAGGATATCCAGCCAACTTGACACAACTGTGGGAAGCATTGGAATTAACATGGGCCAACATCCCTGTGGAACGCTGTCGACACCTTGTAGAGTTGTTCTGAGGTACAAAAGGGGGAGATCCTAATGTTTTGCTCACTCAGGGTATAATCTACATACTGAACATAGTAAAAAGATAGGGTGTAAAAGATAGGGTGTAAACAGGCTATTATGAGAGTTGAAGGAATGTGATCTGCTCTGTCCCAAACAGTGTGTCCTGTTCTCCAGACCATACACGAGAGAATAATTCAACACAGCAGTTAGGCTACAGCATGACAAACAACTTGCACTGCTACAGGGGAGAGAGAGAGAGAGAGAGAGAAGAGAGGAGAGGAGAGGAGAAAAAAACAGGGGAGGTGGCTCCTTCTGTGCCCAGAAAAACACCTCTTAAACACATTTCTGTCCACGTTCAATTAAGAGTCCTCTGGAGAGCAGTGGACTGGTCCTCTCTCCTTCACCTAGACTAATCTGGTAGTGGCCTGGTCCTCTCTCCTTCACCTAGACTAATCTGGTAGTGGACTGGTCCTCTCTCTCTCTCCTTTACCTAGACTAATCTGGTAGTGGACTGGTCCTCTCCCTCTCCTTTACCTAGACTAATCTGGTAGTGGACTGGTCCTCTCTCTCTCCTTTACCTAGACTAATCTGGTAGTGGACTGGTCCTCTCTCCTTCACCTAGACTAATCTGGTAGTGGACTGGTCCTCTCTCTCTCGTTTACCTAGACTAATCTGGTAGTGGACTGGTCCTCTCTCTCTCCTTTACCTAGACTAATCTGGTAGTGGACTGGTCCTCTCTCCTTTACCTAGACTAATCTGGTAGTGGACTGGTCCTCTCTCTCTCCTTTACCTAGACTAATCTGGTAGTGGCCTGGTCCTCTCTCCTTTACCTAGACTAATCTGGTAGTGGACTGGTCCTCTCTCCTTCACCTAGACTAATCTGGTAGTGGCCTCGTCCTCTCTCCTTTACCTAGACTAATCTGGTAGTGGACTGGTCCTCTCCCTCTCCTTTACCTAGACTAATCTGGTAGTGGACTGGTCCTCTCTCTCTCTCCTTTACCTAGACTAATCTGGTAGTGGACTGGTCCTCTCTCTCTCCTTTACCTAGACGAATCTGGTAGTGGCCTGGTCCTCTCTCTCTCTTTTACCTAGACTAATCTGGTAGTGGACTGGTCCTCTCTCCTTCACCTAGACTAATCTGGTAGTGGCCTGGTCCTCTCTCCTTTACCTAGACTAATCTGGTAGTGGACTGGTCCTCTCTCTCTCCTTTACCTAGACTAATCTGGTAGTGGCCTGGTCCTCTCTCTCTCTTTTACCTAGACTAATCTGGTAGTGAACTGGTCCTCTCCCTCTCCTTTACCTAGACTAATCTGGTAGTCAACACATCACCACAGTAACCCTCAGAGAGGAGAGAGGGGACACCAGGTCAACACATCACCACAGTAACCATCAGAGAGGAGAGAGGGGACACCAGGTCAACACATCACCACAGTAACCATCAGAGAGGAGACACCAGGTCAACACATCACCACAGTAACCATCAGAGAGGAGAGAGGGGACACCAGGTCAACACATCACCACAGTAACCATCAGAGAGGAGAGAGGAGCCACCAGGTCAACACATCACCACAGTAACCATCAGAGAGGAGAGAGGGGACACCAGGTCAACACATCACCACAGTAACCATCAGAGAGGAGACACCAGGTCAACACATCACCACAGTAACCATCAGAGAGGGGACACCAGGTCAACACATCACCACAGTAACCATCAGAGAGGAGAGAGGGGACACCAGGTCAACACCTCACCACAGTAACCATCAGAGAGGAGACACCAGGTCAACACATCACCACAGTAACCATCAGAGAGGAGAGAGGGGACACCAGGTCAACACATCACCACAGTAACCATCAGAGAGGAGAGAGAGGACACCAGGTCAACACATCACCACAGTAACCATCAGAGAGGAGAGAGGGGACACCAGGTCAACACATCACCACAGTAACCATCAGAGAGGAGAGAGGGGACACCAGGTCAACACATCACCACAGTAATCATCAGAGAGGGGACACCAGGTCAACACATCACCACAGTAACCATCAGAGAGGAGAGAGGGGACACCAGGTCAACACATCACCACAGTAACCATCAGAGAGGAGACACCAGGTCAACACATCACCACAGTAACCATCAGAGAGGAGAGAGAGGACACCAGGTCAACACATCACCACAGTAACCATCAGAGAGGAGAGAGGGGACACCAGGTCAACACCTCACCACAGTAACCATCAGAGAGGAGAGAGGGGACACCAGGTCAACACCTCACCACAGTAACCATCAGAGAGGGGACACCAGGTCAACACATCACCACAGTAACCATCAGAGAGGAGACACCAGGTCAACACATCACCACAGTAACCATCAGAGAGGAGACACCAGGTCAACACATCACCACAGTAACCATCAGAGAGGAGAGAGGGGACACCAGGTCAACACATCACCACAGTAACCATCAGAGAGGAGAGAGGGGACACCAGGTCAACACCTCACAACAGTAACCATCAGAGGGGGGACACCAGGTCAACACATCACCACAGTAACCATCAGAGAGGAGACACCAGGTCAACACATCACCACAGTAACCATCAGAGAGGAGAGAGGGGACACCAGGTCAACACATCACCACAGTAACCCTCTGACATCTGTTACATAGAGGGAGAAAGAGGGAGGGGGAGGGCAGGGAGAGAAGGGGAGAGTGGCAGAGGGAGGGCAGGGAGAGGGGGGGGGGGGGAGAAGGGGAGAGTGGCAGAGGGAGGGCAGGGAGAGAAGGGGGGGGGGGGGAGAAGGGGAGAGTGGCAGAGGGAGGGCAGGGAGAGAGGGGGGGGAGGGGAGAAGGGGAGAGTGGCAGAGGGAGGGCAGGGAGAGAAGGGGAGAGTGGCAGAGGGAGGGCAGGGAGAGAGGGGGGGAAGGGGAGAAAGGCAGAAAGAGAGAGAGAGGAAAATCTCTGATCGAAAATGTTAAAGGCTGTCCTCTTGGTCCGCAATTCTACAGATTTTGCCACGGGCGGAGACAAATTTGTACTGTTTTATAGCTAGTCTCCTGCAATTCTACAGACTTTGCCACGGGCGGAGACAAATTTGTGCTGTTTTATAGCTAGTCTCCTGCAATTCTACACATCGTTACTCCTCAGAAACAGACGACACAAATAACCCTGATTAATATCGATTATCCTGCGGACTCTGAGGACAGGAACCTCATGAAAATGAGAATAAAACCGTTAAACGAGGGAGAGCTGAGGAAACCAGTGCTACTACATAACTCACCATTCAGAGAGGATACAGGGATTAAAGGGTCATTGAAAAGTGAGACAGGGTGTATTAGGGTTTGGTCTGAGTAGAAAGTGCAAATTATGTCGCTTTAAAAGAGGCACTAAGTTGTTTTAGTCCTTTCTTGAATATGCCAACAGATTATATATACACACTTTTTCAACCCAAAATAAAAGGATACATATTTAATGTTATGCGCCTGCCTTGTGCTACTTCTACTATGTCAGGGAGTTGAATTAGGCTAGAATATCTAGGCTAGAATATCTAGGCTATGCTGTGTCAGTGAAGGACCTCTTCTCTAGATATTCACAGGATTTAGAATTGGAGAACAATGACCAATGTTAAGTATTAGGCCTGCTTCTCATTCGCCAAGCATGAACCTAGTGCCGTCACTGAGGAATATGATATTCCTCTGTCTGCCTTCCCAACACAATGTGTAGCTAAGTGTCTGCCACGTTTATTCTGTTCTGCCTGGGCCACATAAAGACAGACAGAGGCGCGTCTTCTGAAACTGTCACATGTTATAAGACTAACCTAAGTGACAGGCAGACTGACATCAAAGACCAGCAACACAAGCAAGAATATTCTGACTGTCAGTCAGCACAGAGCTGAATATGTTGTCAGAACCACACTGGCCAGGCCATTTCCAGGGAAAACCTCATGTATTCCTTACCTGCTGATTCGAGGAGGACGTGGTAGTCAGTCCCTCTCTGTGTGGGCGTATCATCACTAGGCTCCTCCTTCTCTGACTCCTTGTAACGATCCCAGTTAGACTCCAATTTCCTCTTGGTGAAAACCTCCATCCCCTCATCCTCATCCTCATCCATCCTGTTCCCTTCATCCTGACCCTGCAGTATCAACAGAAGAGTCAGTAGGACAGAGAAAGACACACCAAAGAAATCAAAATGAACGCAACATATGTAAATGATTGACAGGTGCACATCTAAAGTACTTTTGTTGAGTTCTCTCAAGTTTACAGTTGAAGGTCATCTCCAACTTTTTCCATGTGTGAAAATGATGTTGAATGAGGACATTGACATTGATTAAAATGTGTTGATCCCCCCCCCCAAAAAAAATAAATGAACATATTTACATCCCTGCCGAGGTGAGAAGTGGCACTCGGTCACTGGGCATTTGGCATGCGAGGCACTGTGCATAGCAACACCAACAACATTGACCACAACACCAGGCAAACTGCCTGCTTTCCAGGATATCTACAGCACCCGGTGTCACAGGAAGGCCAAGATCATCAAGGACCTCAGCCACCACAGCCAAGGCCTGTTCACCCCACTACCATCTAGATTCTAGAAGGTTAGACAGTACAGGTGCCTCAAAGCTGAGACGGAGAGACTGAAAAACAGATTCTATCTCCAGGCCATCAGACTGTTAAACAGTCACCACTAGCCTCAGTGACTGTTCTAGCCGGCTCCCACCCGGCACTCTACCCTGCACCTTAGAGACTGGTCAGTATGGCCCAAGCAAGTCTCTTCGTCTTTGTTGGTGACACTGTCAGTGATTTATTTAGAATTCAAAGCACATGTCAATGTGGAGTTATACGGAGCCCTCCACACTCTTACAAAATGTGGGCTGCGCTTGGCAATGTGGTACACAGCTCAATCTGTCCTCTGCATGCCTTCGGAGGCTCCGCGGTTGCGTCACACCATCCGTACGGCACCTCCGACCACATTTTCAGATCAAGCCTAAATGGTCCTTAAGCCTATTCTCTGCCATGTTATAGCCCCATACAGGCGGGTATTACTAGAGACGTTGGTTTTGTAATTATTATCCAAGCATGTGCGTTATTCCAGAGGACCATTCACACAGGATACGTTTTTCCCAAACTGCCTCGTGTAATTATACATGTATTTCAAATTGAATTGACTTATGACAGAAGCCTGGGGTACATTGTGCTTGACTGCCAAATGTATAGGTCTCCCACGTAATATTTAAAATGATGAAGTGTGATCCTAATCATTATTTTAGTGATCCATCCATGGTAGACGTCCTTCCTGATAACAACGCTCCACATCCTGCTGATTTCAGCTGCTGAACCGTATTTACACTCAACTGTGTTTACGGATGAGAAAGTGAACTTGCCATTTTCAAAAAGTTTTAGTCAGGATGCTGCTTTGCGATCTATTGCCTAGGACAGGGTTCTCCTAACCTGTTCCTGGAGAGCTACCATCCTGTAGGTTTTCACTCCAACCCTGTTCCTGGAGATATACCACCCTGTAGGTTTTCACTCCAACCCTGTTCCTAGAGAGACACCATCCTGTAGGTTTTCACTCCTACCCTGTTCCTGGAGAGATACCATCATGTAGGTTTTCACTCCAACCCTGTTCCTAGAGAGACACCATCCTGTAGGTTTTCACTCCTACCCTGTTCCTGGAGAGATACCATCCTGTAGGTTTTCACTCCAACCCTGTTCCTGGAGAGCTACCATCCTGTAGGTTTTCACTCCAACCCTGTTCCTGGGAAGCTACCATCCTGTAGGTTTTCACTCCAACCCTGTTCCTAGAGAGACACCATCCTGTAGGTTTTCACTCCAACCCTGTTCCTAGAGAGACACCATCCTGTAGGTTTTCACTCCTACCCTGTTCCTGGAGAGCTACCATCCTGTAGGTTTTCACTCCAACCCTGTTCCTAGAGAGACACCATCCTGTAGGTTTTCACCTACATGATGGGTTGTAGAAATTGTTGCGTTTGTATTTCCTCCGTTGCAAAAATACTGAATCTCTTGACACCCAGAAATGAGAGTCGACAGGCAAGGAGGAATCGATTATTTTGGAGTCGACTCCCCACCACTACTTGAAATTGAAAAACGTTTCGATAGCTAGCTCATTTTTGCTCAAAGACTATCCGGAGATGTTTAACATTTCGGCTAACTAAGTTAGCTAATAAACGGATTATCGTTATTGCAACAACAGTTATTTGAGCGTGCTATACAGAACTTTAATCAGCTCCTCACCCTTCCAAATGGGGTAGGTTGATAGCCACGGCCACGGCCTCGATAATGATCCCTTTTTCCCCTTCCAGTTCCATATCGTCCTCTTCCCCGGGCCCTGTGTTCACCACCCGAGGTCCCGCTATCACTTCCCCCGCCAGCTCCCCCTCCACCCCTCGCTCCAGCTCCCCCTCCACCCCTCGCTCCAGCTCCCCCTCCAGCTCCAGCTCCAGCTCCACCTCCACCTCCCCCTCCCGCTCCCGCTCCAGCTCCAGCTCCAGCTCCACCTCCACCTCCACCTCTCTTCCAGCTAGTTTGACGGCCCCTGTTCGGTCTTCCCTCCATCGGTATCAAATGAACGTTGTACTGTTTAGAGTGTAACGCCAATACAAAGCTATTGGTGTTACATGTAATATCATCCCCCGAAAAAAGGCTACGTTCGACAGGCTGCGTCATTGGTTCCGCCTGACAAATAATGAATAGTTGTATGACTCCAAAATGTAAGGACTCCAAGATATGAAAAACATGAACGACAAATTAATGTTTAAATACTTAAAACCAAACAGAAAACTGATTTTGAAAGATACACTGACATATACAGTAGATAGTGTGTCTTATCCTTGTATTTTCTTTTCTTTCAGGGGAGCCCACAGTAAATAATAATGGAGCCACAAAGACACAATTCCATACCTATCTCCTCACTGTAACATAGCGAGACAGCCACTAAACCAACAAAATGGATGTTGAGGACCTCCAGATCCAAAACTCAACATTTGATGGCAACACATCAGACATTCAGCCTGTCCCACACAACCTATGGGAGGTCATCACCATAGCGACCATATCGGCCATCGTCAGCCTTATAACAGTCGTAGGCAATGTTCTGGTGATGCTGTCGTTCAAGGTCAACAGTCAACTAAAGACAGTCAACAACTACTACCTTCTCAGCTTAGCCTTCGCTGACCTCATAATAGGAGCCCTGTCCATGAACTTATACACCTCATACATCCTAATGGGCTATTGGTCCTTAGGGAACCTAGCCTGTGACCTCTGGTTAGCCCTGGATTATGTGGCCAGCAATGCCTCCGTTATGAACTTGTTAGTCATCAGTTTCGACAGATACTTCTCCATCACAAGGCCGCTGACCTATAGAGCCAAGAGGACGCCGAAGAGAGCGGCTATTATGATTGGCTTAGCGTGGTTGGTGTCGTTTGTCCTCTGGGCGCCGCCTATCCTGTGCTGGCAGTACTTTGCGGGAGAGAGGACGGTCCCGGCAGACCAGTGCCAGATCCAGTTCTTCTCCGAGCCGGTGATCACGTTTGGCACGGCCATCGCAGCGTTCTACATCCCTGTCTCCATCATGACCCTCCTCTACAGTAGGATCTACAAGGAGACAGAGAAACGCACCAAGGACCTGGCTGAGCTGCAGGGTCTTACCACATCTGGTCACCCAGAGACTGTTAATAAACCCCAGAAAACAGTTATGTTACAGTCCTGTTTTGGCTCCAGTAACGACAGGAGGGACAGGAGGAACCAGGCCTCATGGTCCTCGTCCAACCAGAGCAACGTCACCAAGACCACGACCCGGTCGGACGAGCTGGCCTGGGCCCATGCTGACCAGATCACCTCCTTTAACAGCTACACCTCGTCCGAGGAGGAGGAGACTCACCATCCTGTTTCCGCGGCAACCTCTCAGGGGACAATCAAAGGTCAAGTTCAAAGTCAGACAGAGAAAGGACAGACGGCCGCCGATTACGGTGATAACGAAGAAGGCGAGTATTTCCAGACCGCCACTCCACCGCTGAAAAAACTCAGCAAGAAGGGAATCTCTTACAAGTTCAAATTGGTCTCGAAAGATACCAGCAGCCCTCCTCAGAATGACAAAATCACCAACAACACAGACCTCAAAACAGCTCCTCCATGTCCCTCTGAGTCTGACCAGATAGGTCAGAACCACCACCAGAACTCCTCTCCATCATCCCACACCACCACCACCACCCCCAAGCCCATGGACCCCTCCCTGAAGAGCCAGATCACCAAGAGGAAGAGGATGGTCCTCATCAAGGAGAAGAAAGCTGCTCAGACCCTCAGTGCCATCCTCCTGGCCTTCATCCTAACATGGACGCCGTACAACATCATGGTGCTCATCTCCACCTTCTGTTCTGACTGTATCCCTGTGTCTCTCTGGCACCTGGGCTACTGGCTCTGCTATGTCAACAGCACCATCAACCCCATGTGTTACGCGTTGTGTAATAAGACTTTTCAGAAGACCTTTAAGATGCTGTTGATGTGTCAGTGGAGGAAGAAGAGAGGGGAGGATAAGTTGTACTGGTGCGGACAGAACCCGGCCATCAACAGCAAGATGACATGATGTAGTGTGGAATAGAGAATATATACGTATTTGGACATTCAGCAGCAGCAGACCCTTTTATCTAAAATAACTTTTTGTACAGCAGATATGTTTAGCAAATGTGGCCCATATGGCATTAAACCCACAACAACAAAAACAAAATGTGCACTCTGAGGCAGAACTGAGTTTGGGAAAGCGTGATGTACATATTGAATATGCACATTGCTGCACATTGCTGCAACTGCAACTGTACTGTACGGATAGCAATGGAAGTGTGCTAGCTCAAATCACAGTAACTAGTGGTCATAGATATATCTGTGAGGATGAGTAATGCTGTATACTGTTGCACTATCACACACCTCTTCATGTCAAATGTTTCCTATATAAGCTAATGTGCCTTTGTTCGTCAGAAGGTCTGGTGATGAAGACTTGTAATTGTGAATGGATCGGTGTTGACCTTGCTACTGTATTGTGAATGGGTCGGTGTTGACCTTGTTACTGTATTGTGAATGGGATCGGTGTTGACCTTGCTACTGTATTGTGAATGGATCGGTGTTGACCTTGTTACTGTATTGTGAATGGGTCGGTGTTGACCTTGTTACTGTATTGTGAATGGGTCGGTGTTGACCTTGCTACTGTATTGTGAATGGATCGGTGTTGACCTCGTTACTGTATTGTGAATGGATCGGTGTTGACCTTGCTACTGTATTGTGAATGGGATCGGTGTTGACCTTGCTTTTTTGTGAATGGATCGGTGTTGACCTTGCTACTGTATTGTGAATGGATTGGTGTTGACCTTGCTACTGTATTGTGAATGGATCGGTGTTGACCTCGTTACTGTATTGTGAATGGATCGGTGTTGACCTTGCTACTGTATTGTGAATGGGATCGGTGTTGACCTTGCTTTTTTGTGAATGGATCGGTGTTGACCTTGCTACTGTATTGTGAATGGATCGGTGTTGACCTTGCTACTGTATTGTGAATGGATCGGTGTTGACCTCGTTACTGTATTGTGAATGGATCGGTGTTGACCTTGCTACTGTATTGCAAATGGATCGGTGTTGACCTTGCTACTGTATTGTGAATGGATCGGTGTTGACCTTGCTACTGTATTGTGAATGGATCAGTGTTGACCTTGCTACTGTATTGTGTGCTGCTTGTGTACCTTTGATCTGATCAGTGAAATAATCCCAATTGAAAAGTATCATGAGAGATCCTCTGAATGCTCTTTTGTTAACACAACCTTTATATTACAACTGCTTCGGGGATGTGCACCAGACCACCAGGACACCCACCTAGGGGACAGTGATCTGAGTGACTAGGGACACCCACCTAGCGGACAGTGATCCGAGGTGACCAGGGACACCGATCTGACTGAGTGACCATGGACACCCACCTAGGGGACAGTGATCTGGCAGTGACAGTGATTTGAGGTGACCAGGGACACCCACCTAAGGTGACTCATATGGCTTATGGGTCTCTGGGCTACAGTAGCTAACCCATCACGACTGTTCGGTTTCTGGATCACATCAACATGACCTCTCCTGTTAATTACATTACATGAATTACTCTCCTGTTAATTACATTACATGAATTACATTTCAAACACTGCATATGTGCCAGGAGTGTTACAGAGAACAAAGAGACACCCACCTAGAGGACAGCAATCTGACAGTGACTAGGGACACCCACCTAGAGGACAGCAATCTGACGATGACTAGGGACACCCACCTAGAGGACAGCAATCTGACGGTGACTAGGGACACCCACCTAGAAGACAGCAATCTGACAGTCACTAGGGACACCCACCTAGAGGACAGCAATCTGACGGTGACTAGGGACACCCACCTAGAGGACAGCAATCTGACAATGACTAGGGACACCCACCTAGAAGAGAGCAATCTGACAGGGACACCCACCAAGAGGGCAGCAATCTGACGGTGACTAGGGACACCCACCTAGAAGACAGCAATCTGACAGTGACTAGGGACACCCACCTAGAGGACAGCAATCTGATAGTGACTAGGGACACCCACCTAGAAGACAGCAATCTGACAGTGACACCCACCCAGAGGAGAGCAATCTGACAGAGACTAGGGACACCCACCTAGAAGACAGCAATCTGACAGTGACTAGGGACACCCACCTAGAAGACAGCAATCTGACAGGGACACCCACCTAGAAGACAGCAATCTGCCAGGGACACCCACCTAGAGGACAGCAATCTGACGGTGACTAGGGACACCCACCTAGAAGACAGCAATCTGACGGTCACTAGGGACACCCACCTAGAGGACAGCAATCTGACGGTGACTAGGGACACCCACCTAGAGGACAGCAATCTGACGGTCACTAGGGACACCCACCTAGAGAACAGCAATCTGACAGTGACTAGGGACACCCACCTAGAAGACAGCAATCTGACAGGGACACCCACCTAGAGGACAGCAATCTGACGCTGACTAGGGACACCCACCTAGAGGACAGCAATCTGACGGTGACTAGGGACACCCACCTAGAAGACAGCAATCTGACTGAGACACCCACCTAGAGGACAACAATCTGACAGTGACTAGGGACACCCACCTAGAGGACAGCAATCTGACAGTGACACCCACCTAGAGGACAGCAATCTGACAGTGACTAGGGACACCCACCTCGAGGACAACAATCTGACAGTGACTAGGGACACCCACCTAGAGGACAGCAATCTGACAGTGACTAGGGACTCCCACCCAGAGGACAACAATCTGACAGTGACTAGGGACACCCACCTAGAGGACAGCAATCTGACAGTGACTAGGGACACCCACCTAAAGGACAACAATCTGACAGTGACTAGGGACACCCACCTGGAGGACAGTAATCTGACTGAGTGACTCATGGTGAGGTGAGCCTATCTGAGCACTGGTCTAAAGTAGACAGGGAATGAGGGGTCATTTCCGATGACCCCTACACCAATATTGTGTTGAGGAACAGAGCAGGTGGCTCCCCCTTCGCTAAAGCAGTACATTACATAGGGAATAGGGTGTCATTTTGGATACACCGGGATCTCATGTTAGACACGTCTGTCAATAGTCGTTCATCGTAACAGGTGGCCTTACAGCAACCCTGCGTGTAATTTATAATCGACAAGGAGTTTTCATTGAGGCCGTTTAAATCCACAGAGAACACATTTTAATATCTAGTTGAACACTGCTTTTTACCAGTTTTTGTTTGTTTTGTTTATTAAGTCGACCAAGCCGGGAGAAACCCCAGGGATGAAAAATACAACACTCACCAAGGTATGATAACTGAACATTTCACTCAGAAATCTAGCCATCAACAAGTGATCTAGTGTACGAAATATGGATCATACTCCCTCTAGCTCACAGACACCAACACAATGCCTTATACGCAGCCAGAGCAGTGCACGCCTGGGGAGAATTGAGACATAAAACTCACATTGTGCCTCGTTAAACCACTTTGTGTCGGTTAAGCACTGATTGGACTGATAGATAAATTTTCATCAATGCTTATTTAAATCAGAGATGTTCCACATCCCGGTAACAACCTCCAGACTAGAGGTCGACCGATTATGATTTTTCAACGCCGATACCGATTATTGGAGGACCAAAAAGCCGATACCGATTAATCGGCCGATTAATTTATGTTTTTTGTGATAATGACAATTACAACAATACTAAATGAACACTTATTTTAACTTAATATAATAGATCAATAAATTCTATTTAAGCTCAAGTAAATAATGAAACATGTTCAATTTGGTTTAAATAATGCAAAAACAAAGTTTTGGAGAAGAAAGTAAAAGTGCAATATGTGCCATGTAAGAAAGTTAACGTTTCAGTTCCTTGCTCAGAACATGAGAACATATGAAAGCTGGTGGTTCCTTTTAACATGAGTCTTCAATGTTCCCAGGTAAGCAGTATTAGGTTGTAGTTATTATAGGAATTATAGGACTATTTCTCTCTATACCATTTGTATTTCATTAACCTTTGACTACTGGATGTTCTTATAGGCACTTTTGCATTGCCAGTGTAACAGTATAGCTTCCGTCCCTCTCCTCGCTCCTCCCTGGGCTCGAACCAGCAACACAACAACAACAGCCACCATCGAAGCAGCGTTACCCATGCAGAGCAAGGGGAACAACTACTAGAAGGCTCAGAGCGAGTGACGTTTGAAACGCTATTAGTGCGAGCTAACTAGCTAGCCATTTCATTTTGGTTACACCAGCCTAATCTCGGGAGTTTATAGGCTTGAAGTCATAAACAGCGCAATGCTTGACGCACAACAAAGAGCTGCTGGCAAAACGCACAAAAGTGCTGTTTGAATCAATATTTACGCGCCTGCTTCTGCCTACCACCGCTCAGTCAGATACTTAGATACTTGTATGCTCAGTCAGATTATATAATCTTCAAATAATATTTTTGCAGGAATCTCCTTGCGAATGATTTTGCCAAAGATTGTATCACCGCCGGGCTGGGCAAGGACATGCTAGATAATATCTAGTAATATCATCCACTAGTGATTATGATTGATTGTTTTTTTATAAGATAAGTTTAATGCTAGCTAGCAACTTACTGTTAATGCATCTGCGTAACAGGCAGTCTCCTTGTGGAGTGCAACGAGAGAGAGGCAGGTCGTTATTGCAGGTGGACTGTCAGGTTGCAAGACTGGATCCCCCGAGCTGACAAGGTGAAAATCTGACGTTCTGGCCCTGAACAAGGCAGAACCCACCGTTCCTAGGCCGTCATTGAAAATAAGAATGTGTTCTTATCTGAATTGCCTAGTTAAATAAAGGTATAAAAACATTTATTTTATTTATAAATAATAATAATAATAAAAATAAAAATCAGCGCCCAAAAATACCCTAATTAATTGGCCTATTCCTATTAATCGGTCGACCTCTACTCCAGACATTCCAATGAGAGTTCTAGAACATGACTGAGTCAAAGGGAACACACCACAGCGAATGTCTGCCGTGAGCAGTAGATAAACTGCTGTGTGTAGGTGAACGGTGGCGATTCAACACGTAGCCTTTAGGAAATAAAAAGAAAATGGAGAGCCGATGTTCTATGGTCAGATTGGCAGTGTTCAGCGG
>NC_048568.1:38297500-38342500 GCF_013265735.2 Oncorhynchus mykiss
TACCGCATGGTATGCTTTCGCCATAAAGCCTTTTTTAAATCTGACACCGTGGTTGGATTAACAAGAAGTTAAATCTTTAAACCCATGTATAACACTATGTTTTATGAATTTTTATAATGAGTATTTCTGTTTTTGAATTTGGCGCTCTGCAATTTCACTGGATGTTGGCCAGGTACCCTAGCGAGGTTAACTGACTTGCCAAGATAAATAAAAAATAAAAAAACCTCTTGTAAGGGGGAGAGAGGCTAGGAAATGTAACAAAGAAGGTATGTAACACGCCCATCAACTGAAATTTGATTACTTGTGACATCAGAGGCTACGTATTTCACAACTACAGCCTAAAGAAAAATCAGGGTGTTTACCTTCCTCATCTCAGGGTCGTTGGTATTGACAACCTTAGGTAGCAAGACGATAATCAGCAGAGGAAGGACCATCATCATGACCTGGGGAAACAGAGACATTCATTAATCAGCAGAGGAAGGACCAGCATCATGACCTGGGGAAACAGAGACATGCATTAATCAGCAGAGGAAGGACCAGCTTCTATTGTTTCTTTTTGATACTCGCGAGGGGGCCTCTGTGTGTCTATTACTCACTAGTATCATGTAAATGACATGCAAAAAGGCTCTATTTAAATGTCACCTGTTAGGGTGGCATGGATACTGAAGGAGCGTTGTGACGTTTGGGTGCATGCATGGGACAGTAAAGCAATTGCAAAACAGTAATACTAGAACTACTAGCACAGTTGGACTCTCAACCAATCACAAAGTTGCACCTTCACTTTACTCAGCATTGGACGACACAGCATGAACCTCCTACAGTACAAGCGCCAAGGAACACAGTCAACGCTGTCCTGTGTGTCATTCACAACTGATCATCTCACCATGGGATTCATGAGGAAGTCAGTCCACCCCCAGGTCTCTCTCTTCATGAAGTAGGTGTGTGGCCCAGAGGACCTCAGCTGGAGCGGGTACGGCTGCCGGATCACCTCAGACGTCTTGATGAAGTTCACCAGGCGGGCCCTGTAAAGTCAACCACAGCTTAGACATCAAGTTGTCTGATTTCCTGCCATGTACACTAGCTATGAGCCTGGCAAAGAGGCTAGACATCAAGGGCCCTTCTCCCAGACACAGAATAACACTAGACTCACACTGAGGCACTTTCACTGGGAAATCGTGGACAAAAGTACATGGACAAAACATTGTGTTTTCAAACGAAACTGTTTTGTTTGCTTCCCTCAACAACCCTCACAACACTGCGAACTAGAGCTGACCCCAATTAGTCGACTGTTAGGCTGTTGGTCGAGAAGTAATGGGAGGCTTCTCAAAGTAATGTTCTCTTCACCTCAAACAACAAGCAAACAAAGTGTGTTTTTAAATCCAATGAGAATGAAAATAGCTCTGGTGAGGTCCTGCCCAAGTCAAGCACTGCTTCTTATACCTTGAGCAAATAGCCTACAGCTGTCTGTCCCAAACTCACTGGCGCGGGAAACTCTGCTAGAACAAGAGTCAGGAGGAACTCAAGTTAAAAGTTGATACAATGTTTCAAAAGCCAACGTGATTTACAGGATGTTTATTTTATTTTAATTATTTTAAAATCGGGATATTTTCTACCTGCAGGTTGCAATGTTTTTATTTGTTGGCTTTATGTAGCCTATTTATACATAATTGGCAATATAAGTTACTTCTTAGGTTTGTATCTATTTAATTTAGATTTGGACAGAAAGCTGTTTAACCACATGACACGGATTTTGGAGATATGAAGAAATTATAAACATTCACAAAAATGTGCATATGAAAACCATAACTGGCATGCAGATCGGTAGAAATGGTAAGATAAATTGCCATTCCACATGAGAAAGGTTGCCGACTGCTCATTTAACCTATTACCGGCAACTTCAGGAAAGTAAGGCAGCAGGAGCGGGAGGTAAATAGCTGGGTCAGGATATGTTTTTTTTCCCCCTTCTGGTTATCTACATCTCTGGCGCCCTCTTGAGGCATTGGTCTTATTTCATCAAACTATAAGCTTTAAGTGTCAGACAAGCTCAATGCAAACAGTGGACTTTATTAAAATACATAGGGTGTATCTCTATATGGAATACACCCTTAAAAATGTTGATCAATCGATTGGTCGAAAGAACAGACGACTTTCGGTTGACCAACACCCTGCACTAAACATCTACCAAATTGAGAATAGTCTGATGGGTGAGAATAGCATCACGTGTGAATGATGCCCAGCGTGTGCAGTCCAAAGCAAGAAACAGCGCATGCATTTTTTTGCAACTTTTTCAATTCATGCATGCACCATTTAGCCCGGGTCTTGACCTGTCTGCAGTTCGGCGACGTAACCGACTTCAGTGGGAAAATGCTCACCTTCAATGACCACTGGCGCTCTGGAGAAATGTGCTGTTCACGGATGAATCCCGGTTTCAACTGTACTGGGCAGATAGTGTGATGTAGTTGTGTGGGAGAGAGGTTTGCTGATGTCAGCATTGACAACAGAGTGCCCAAACCCACTGGCTACAGGTTATCTACAAGTCTCTGCTAGGTAAAGCCCCGCCTTGTCTCAGCTCACTGGTTACTTCGCCACCATGGCCTATTTATTGCCGTAACTCCCTTATCTTACCTCATTTGCACTCACTGTACATAGACTTTTTGTTTTCTTTTGGTCTACTGTATTATTGACTGTATGTTTTGTTTATTCCATGTGTAACTCTGTGTTGTTGTATGTGTCAAATTGCTATGCTTTATCTTGGCCAGGTCGCAGTTGCAAATGTGAACTTGTTCTCAACTAGCCTACCTGGTTAAATAAAGGTGTTCTCAACTAGCCTACCTGGTTAAATAAAGGTGTTCTCAACTAGCCTACCTGGTTAAATAAAGGTGTTCTCAACTAGCCTACCTGGTTAAATAAAGGTGTTCTCAACTAGCCTACCTGGTTAAATAAAGGTGTTCTCAACTAGCCTACCTGGTTAAATAAAGGTGTTCTCAACTAGCCTACCTGGTTAAATAAAGGTGAAATAAAAAATAATAATAAAAAAATATATATTTAAATGGTGGCGGTGGGGTTATGGTATGGGCAGGCATAAGCTACGGACAACAAACACAATTGCATTTTATCGATGGCCATTTGAATGCACAGCGATACCATGACGAGATCCTGAAGCCCAATGTCGTGCCATTCATCTGCTGCCATCACCTCATGTTTCAGCATGATAATGCACGGCCCCATGTCACAAGGGGTCTGTACACAATTTCTGGAAGCTGAAAATGTCCCAGTTATTCCATGGCCTGCAAACTCACCAGACATGTCGCCCATTGAGCATGTTTGGAACACTCTGGATCGATGTCTACAACAGTGTTCCAGATCCTGCCAATATCCAGTAACTTCTCTGTCATTGAAGGAGTGGATCAACATTCCACAGCCAACAACCAACAGACTGATCAACTTCATGCAAAGGAGATGTGTCACGCTGCTTAAGGCAAATGGTGGTCACGCCGGATACTGACTGGTTTTCTGATCCATGCCCCTACATTAATAAAAAGGTTTCTGTGACCAAAAGATGCGTATCTGTATTCCCAGTCGTGTGAAATCCATAGATCAGAGCCTAATGTATTTAATTCAATTGACTGATTTCCTTATATGAACTGTAACTCAGTAAAATCTTTGAAATTGTTGCATGTTACCTTTATATTTTGGTTCAGTATATAAGCAAATCTTGTCTGCTAAATTAACTATAGTAGCCCACAGCCATACTGTATGGCATAGCCAGATCAGGGCCTGACATAAGGACGTCTTGGCATATGCTATTCTGTCCTTCTGAAATAAGCTACATTTTCTTCATATCATATCGATTCTTTAGACCTGCCTAAAAATAAATAATGGATGTATTGTGATGTGCAGGCTATATTAAATGGTTGTATTAGACCTTTAAAAATGTAGTTCTAAAAAGGTCAAAATCCGTGACTTTTTAGGCTATGCTAAACTTGTTCATGTTGATTAACGGTCAATTACCAGAGACCAGCAGTTATTTGCATGACAGTTACTGGCTGAGAAACTTTGAGGACTGTCACAGCCCTAACTGTACCTCATTTTCCCCTTAGACGTGATGTCCACACGGACTGCTTCAAATTTGTATCCAGGTGAGATCACTTCCACAACGTAGGATCCCGAAGGAACATCATTAACGACAAAACTTCCATCAGTTCTGCAGAGAGACAGAGCAAGTCGGGGGTTTCAAAGGCATCAATAAACATCATACAGTAGCCAAGCTCAGTTTGATCTAGTATTATAATGAGCTAAATCGGTTCATAACAGGTGTTCGGGCCCTTGGTCAGAGTGTGAGATTTATCAAAGTGGGGGAGGATAACAGAACAACAAATGGTGTAGAGCCTCTGTCAATGGCCAAGGTGCATAAAGTCATAATGGAGGAATTCAAAGGCGAACACTGTATAATACAGCGAACTTAACAAAATGAGGCATTTGAAAGATGGAGGCCGCTCTCTTTATGCATGTCCGCTATTCTGAATAATTAGTTAACCAGCTAACTACGTTACCCAAAATGGAAACGCTGGACACTAAGCAGTGTCTCAATTAGCTTTCCATCTCAATCACCAGTCATTGGTTTAAACCACAGACTGCGATGATAACACCGATAAGGTTAGCTAGCTGTCAACTAAAAAATAGCCTAGCAGCAAACGAGGGATAGCCACTAGCGTGAGAACAGGGCCCCGGTTAGCATTAGCCCTTATAGCACAACAATCCTACCGCTGTAACTACTAGCTGTTTTTCGTCGTCCAATGCTAAAGTATTACCTCAAGAAGCCTATATACTCTTCTCCCTCTACCGTGACTCGGGCTGAAGAAATCCAGTCTTGAGTTTTCACCCCTGGTACGATTGCCCGACCCTCGATTTTGAAACGATCTCCGTTTGGTTGAACAGAGCCACTCGTCGCGATAGGCCCCGATTCCATATCACTGAAACAGCACGCTAAAATAAACATAGCCTGTAGAAAAAGGCATACTTCTGATAGCCTAACATGCAGCCACATGTTTGCTTGCAGTAGTTCAATAACGGTACGTTTCCTATTCGTAAATAACTATAATAGATTCGCTGAAATCATGTATCTGATGAACAGGTGAATGTTTTTGCAACTGCTGTCTGTGTTGCCTCTGCTTTGGGGACATGCTGACGTCACTTACACTTAAAACAAAAAAAAAACTTTATTGACACCCAAGACAATTCGCACGTTCCCAGTGTAAACATACTCCGGTGTGTAAACTGAGATCTGTCGATAGTAAAAACAGTTCATGTGTGGAACGAAAGTAAACAAATGATAATGGGCATTTACGAGCTAGTTTATTTTTCCTCCATTTCAAAGCCATTGTTCATTGTTCCATTATCCTATGTAGTTTAATGACAAACGTTACTGCCTTTCTTCCAAGTACAAACGTTTTGGGCACAGTGACACAGAGTATAGCAAGATTCAGTGGTGAAAAAAGTACCCAATTGTCATACTTGAGTAAAAGTAAAGACACCGTAATTGAAAATGAATCCAGTAAAAGTCACCCAGTAAAATAATACTTGAGTAAAAGTCTAAAAGTATTTGGTTTTAAATATACTTATCAAAAGTAAAATGTAATTGCTCAAATATACTTAAGTATCAAAAGTATAAATAATTTATAATTCCTTATATTAAGCAAATCAGACGACACGCTTGTCTTGTTTTTTTAAATTTACGGATAGCCAGGGGCACACTCCCAACACTCAGACATAATTTACAAACAAAGCATGTGTTTCAGTCCACCAGATCAGATGCAGTAGGGATGACCAGGGATTTTCCTCTTTAAGTGCGTGTACTAGACCATTTCTGTCCTGCTAAGCATTCAAAATATAACAAGTACTTTTGGGTGTCAGGGAAAACATAGAGTAAAAAGTACATTATTTTCTTTAGGAATGTAGTCAAGAAAAAGTAAAGGTTGTTGAAAATATAAAAGTAAAGATATCCCAAAAAATAAGTAGTACTTTCAAATACTTTTCAAGTACTTCACACCACTGGCAAGATTCAGATGGACAGCTTTCCTCATTTAGATCTTTCCACAAACAGAAGCTAAATGTTATAAAACAAGTGCAGTGAGTCTTTCTTTTCCAAGCAATAGCTGTTCTCAGAAAATATTGCATTTTTTGTCAAATACCGTCTCATATCACCATGGGCATAACAGAATAATATCAAGTTTAAGTGGCCACTATGTTTTGAGAAATAATTAATTCAAGACAGATTTTTGCTAATTTATTTTAAAGATTATTTTAATAGTCACTGTATTTACACTTACAGTCAAACATTCATGAACAAGAAAAAAAACTACGACAGGAAAAGCTCTCATAACTTAAGACTGCAGTAGTTTCAAGTTCTTGATTCGGGACATGAGGGAAGAAATAAGAACTGAAACCAGGAAGGGGAATTCATTAAGTTATATCCATGATTCGTGCAGGTTTGCACACCGTGGTGAAGAGTGCTGTGGTGGTGCAACAGAGCTTGGCACTTCACAGAGCAGCCCAGAACCAGTGTCAGTGTGCATCCAAAATGGCGTCCTATTCCGTTCAAAAGTAGTGTACTATAGAGGAAATAGGGTGCCTTTTCGACCCAGTCTCAGGGAGGTCGATTGAAGTATTGCCACTTCGCAAGACACCAATCTACTTCAATGTGAAGCAGTCATTCCTGGGGGTTTTTCAGAGAGAAAAAAGGTTCCTTCCTCCATTGTAAGTGTCTCTCTAGTTGTGATTGACTGTGGGAATTGCTCAGTCTGAATTGCTCAGTTCATCAATCCACATAGAATAGAACAGGGCTCCTGTATGTGTGGACCATGGTCTTGTCTTTAGTCTCCAGGTCATGTTCAAACAGCTATATCCGGCAGTAGTGGTCACTTCCTCAGTGCTACATTGATTGGTCAATGGAGTTGTGATAAGTAAGACCCAATGGCCTGGTGAGAGACAGAATTGAGAGAAGAGACAAGTGAGAGAAGTCCATCTAGACTCCATCGCCTGAAATTAACAATGGAGGTGAGAAGTTTGACTTTGCAGGTGCAATGTTCAACTAATTATAATATATATATATATATATATATATCATTAAGTGTAGCAATGCCACCTTACCTTTGCCATCTCTCCTGTAGTTCCTGGAACTAAACTTAACTGGGGTCCCTCCACCCAGAACTCCTTCAGCTGCTGCTTCATGACCTGGAGGTTCCTGCAAACAGACGAAACAGGGGGTATTAAAATGTTCCCACCCCCTTTCAGGCATCCAACTACACAAAATAGAGCATGTCAGTGTAAAGAGATATTTTTATTTTTATTATTGAATGTGAAAATATATAACTAAAATATAGTTGTTGCATAAGTATTCACCCCCTTTGTTTAGGTAAGCCTGTGACTTAACAAGTAACATAAGTTCTAGGGACTTAAATGATAGGGGTTGACATGATTTTTAAATGACTACCCCTTCCTCTGTCCTACCTACCTACCTACCTACCCTCAGTCAATTATTGAATTTCAAGCACTGAATTTCAAACACAGATTAAATTACAAAGAACAGGGAGCTTTTTTGGAAAGCCTCAAAGAAGGGCAGGGATTGGTAGATGGGTGTATTAAACTAGCCAGACATCAAAAGATACAGTAGACCTTCTGAACTGAGCTGCAGGACAGGAAGGAAACTGCTCAGGGATGTCACCATGAGGCCATCAGTGATTTTAAAAACAGCTACATAGTTCAATGGCTGTGATGGGAGAAAACTGAGGATGGATAAACAACATTGTAGTAAATCCATAATATTTATCTAAAGTGAAAAGAAGAGTACAAACATTCCAAAGCATGCTTCTTGTATGCAACAAGGCACTAAAGGAACACTGCAACAACAACAAAAATGCAGCAAAGGAACACATTTTTTTGGCCTAAATGCAAAGCCTTATGTTTGGAGCAAATCCAACACATCACTGAGTAACCGTCTCCTTATAATTCAAGCATGGTGGAGGCTGCATCACGCTACGGGTATGCTTGACATCGGCAAAGACCGGGAAGTTTTTAAGGATAAAAAGAAATGTGAAGGTGCTAAGCAAAGGCAAAATCCTAGAGGACAATAACCTACAACACAAAGCCAAATCTACACTGGTGTTGCTTACTAAGAAGAGTTGCCACGTTACAGGTTTGACTAAAATCTGCTTGAAAATCTATGGCAAGACTTGAAAATTGGCTCAACAGTAAGCGAAGGCGCCTGGGACTAAACACCTCCCCCTGTAACTGGATCCTGGAATTGGTAAGGGTAGTCAACAACACATCTGCCACGCTGATCCTCAGCGCAACTTTCTTAAAAAGTTAAGAAATGCAAGGGGGTGAATAGTTACAATAGGCACTGTTTAAGCATAACCAATTACACTTCTAATATTAAAGGTAGAATAACCGATATGAAGTTACCAGGGCAACCAGTTGGGAAAACTTTCCCGCAAAACAAACAGACAACACGAAGCAAGAGGCTAATCTCCTCAGAACAGCAGCTGTACTGTAGCTATTACATCGCAGACAGGAGAGTGACAAACACATAAATACCTGTCCTCTGAGCAGCTGTCTAGCAGGCTCTTGCCGTTTGTGGAGAGTTCTGGCCACCATTTCTTAACGACGGACTGAACCCAGTGTAAAACCACAATCAAGTGTCTGGAGAAGGAACAAAACAGAAAAAACAGCAGAATTCAGGTTTCAGCAGGTGGACACAGCAGCAGTTGTTCAGTTCCACAGCTGATCTTACTCTTCATATTGACTGGTGAGGATTGATTTGACTTGTGGCAGGAGGTCTACACAGCAGCCCAGTGATATGCACGGAGTTTCGTCTTGAAGGCTACAGGGAGCAAAACAAGAGAGTGTCACAAGTTGACTCGTCACAGCCGTACATGATAATGTTTAAATCAACTGGGACACTCACCTTTTGGTTATAACTGGTAGGCAGTCAAGAAGAACTCCTGTGTCTTCAATTCTATGGGACAAAGACAGACAGTGTTAATTGGACATTTAACGTGTTGATTAATCGTTAATAAAAATAAATAAAAAAATCCTTCATACATGAAAATGTATCAAAAGTCAGTGTTCCTACCTGATCAAGTATGCCACTAGTTCGCAGGCGTTTCTTCGCCATAGTGTCAGAGCTACATTTAATCTGAGATTTCTTCCAAAAAGCACATGGGTCATTGCATCATGGTCCTTCGATAGCTGGTCAGGAAAGAGACCCATAGGGAGGGGCCGATACAGAACATGTCAATAAAATCCACTTCAACACTCAACGATCCAAGGAAAACAATGCAAGAGACACTTTTCTTCCCAATAAACAGAGTCTACAAATCTATCCCTTGTGCAAGGATTGGAAAGGTATGGGGGAATATGGTGACAATTCCAACCCTCTCAGATCTACACAAGTCTCTAAAGCGTAGGGGCAAGGGTTAGATGGTGGGAATGGACAGTATGAGGTGAAGTAGTAGTCCGTCCCAATAGGTCTGCAAACATCAAAGGATCGGGGGCCTATGGGATGTGGTAGGGAGTGAATTGGGGCCGGCTGGTAGTCTCTCACCTCAGTGAAGTAATCACCGTACTTGTTTCCCGGCCCTGTCATCTTGGAGCCAGCTTCTGCAGCAGAGTTCACAGGGAACATGCAGTTGTCATTGTAGTGTATGGCCTGCACTTTCTCTGGGCAGGTCAGTTCATTCTCCTTGTTGGCCATGTCACAGACAGCCCGACCTGCGGGGGGCACTCTGCGGCGTACGCCTGAGCTCACCGCCACACTGTGACGCGACGACAACTTCCTCTTGTTGCACACAGACACTCGTTTGGCTTTGATGCGTGCACAACGACTCACTGGAAATCTAGTGGGGGGAAGGAAGAGTCCAGGTGAAAAAAAATGTAAGGATGCTATATTGATACCTACACTGGTTGAGTAAGTAGACCAGACACTGGCAGTGTTTGGAAAAATGTTTGGGAAAAGTCAGAAAGGTGTTTCCATGTCTGATTTTTCCCAGTGACTGAGCAGCTGTGACTGCAGTGCTAAGAAATGCAGCTTGTGCATTGGATCCACTTAGACCTGAAAAACTCACCAGTCTTTATCTATTTCTTCCTTATTTAAAAAATACACCTAAAACAAAAGGATAGGAGATAAAAAAAAAACCTCCTACAGTTTGCTTTAAAATGTTTCACTTAGGTTAGTAGACACTTCTTGGTTCATAGTCATAACAATCACTATAAAATTGCGTTTCTTGTGTGCATTAGATTTAACACTAGTGAAAACGCCTTCTCGTCAATGCTTACATCAATCTAATGTTTTTATTTAAAAGACAGGGATTGTGCAAGTGCACACAATCGGGATGCAATTGGGTACCGAGTTAAACACCCCCCCCCCCTTGAGATCCCCCTCACCTCCTTCATGTTCTTGTCAGCTGCATAGTGGTTGCTGATGTGATGGAGAAATCCACGAGGTTTGCCCTGGTTGAGCTGGCGGAATTCTCTGCCTTGCCCATAATGACTTCCAGAGGCCATAGTAAGTCACTATTGGGGGGGGGGGGGGGGCAAAGAAAAACAAACTTAGTCAACACTGTAAACGGCATGCATTTAGCACACACACACACACGACAAATTATCAAGGCAACCTCCTTAACCCAAAGTTGTCTGAACTGTCACGTCACTTTCTGAAACAACCTCGTTAAAGATGATGCACAAAGCAGGAGTTGCTATGACAATGAAAGTCGGTTACTAGTACTTGTTATTGTAGGAGTTCATGACCCGGTCACACACACCTCTTTATAAAACAAGCTGTGTTTATGTGATGACGGTCAGTGCTACTACTAGCTCTTATGACTCCACTATGTTTCAACTAATTACAGAGGAACAAGTTGGTCTACATTCAAATTGAGGATTACATCCTGCTGTTGTTGTGCCTGCAACAGGTTTAGCTAGCTAGCTAGCTAGCATTGTAAACAAGTGTCTGACAACAATACGCTAACTAGCGTTAACAACAACAACGAGGCGTTGGCTATGCTGGCCAGACAATCTACTTATCTAACTACTACTAATAGAAGCAAACCAACTAGCTCGCTAAGTTAAAAAGCAGCAAACATTGTCACATGATCTTAGCTAGCTACCTAACTAGCTAGTTAAAGTACACATTTGTTAACTAGAGTTAGTTACTAGTTAACCTTGCCAGCCCACAGTACGCGGCAGTGTGATCCTACCCAACTAGCTAGTTAGTACTTTATCTCGCTTTCTAGAGCTACGAACTCAGTCAGATTAGCTGGACTCCAGATGAGTGAAACGAGCTAACGACGAGTCTGTTTGGATAGTTAACTGTCAAAATACTAATCTCATTGGACTGTCAATAAACGGCATCGTCCGTTAACTAGTGTAAAAACAGTTAAATAGAAGGGGAACTAAATTAAATAGCAGAGAAACTAAATGACAAACGATGTAATGAGCCCCGTGACAGCGGCCTAGCGTTAGCTGGCTTGCCCCGTAAAGCGTTTACCTTTGGGTCAGGCTAACAGAGTTGCAGAGCTCAAAACGAAAAACAACCGAGTCAGCTTACTTTATACAAGTAACTAAAGTTGCCTAACTAGCTAGTTAAGATTTTCACTACCAATAACTTAGCCTGCTATAGCTAATAAAAAAATTAGCTAGCTTAGCAAAGGGGGGGTGACTGGGCAGGCAGCTAACGTTTAGCTATGTTAGTTTTCAGTAATAATATGGGCTACAACAAAGTTGATTTAGCAACTAATTCAGTAATTACAGCAATTTTACCAACCGTTACATTTTGCGAAATGTCTTAACTCTCCTCAGAAATGTAGCTTAACTAACTATGTCCACGTATAAGCAGTAAGAAGACAACTGTAGAGTATAAACTTGCAAGAGATGTTTTGGCTGTTCAGAGAACCGTTCAAATGAACACAGCGTCTGTATTACTCTGCAAGGATCGTGGGATTGATATCGCAATGGAAAGAGTGACATTTTAGCGGCGCCTAGAGGTTAAACGGAGAACTACCACGTCTCATTTTTTGTCTGTCCTAGCCCGCCATCCAGTGTTAGATATATGGGCATTTGCACATGATGTTACTTCATAAATCAAATGAAATGCTTGCTTACGAGCCCTTACAGTTAAAGAAAAATAGCAACTCAAGAGGAATAAAATACAGAAGAATGAAGCAGATCAATGTGCAGGGGTAATAGCTATATATACAGAGAGTACCAGATCAATGTGCAGGGTAATAGCTATATACAGAGAGTACCAGTACCAGATCAATGTGCAGGGGTAATAGCTATATACAGGGAGTACCAGTACCAGATCAATGTGAAGGGGTAATAGCTATATACAGAGAGTACCAGATCAATGTGCAGGGTAATAGATATATACAGAGAGTACCAGATCAATGTGCAGGGTAATAGCTATATACAGGGAGTACCAGTACCAGATCAATGTGCAGGGGTAATAGCTATATACAGAGAGTACCAGATCAATGTGCAGGGTAATAGATATATACAGAGAGTACCAGATCAATGTGCAGGGGTAATAGCTATATACACGGAGTACCAGATCAATGTGCAGGGTAATAGATATATACAGAGAGTACCAGTACCAGATCAATGTGCAGGGGTAATAGCTATATACACGGAGTACCAGATCAATGTGCAGGGTAATAGATATATACAGGGAGTACCAGTACCAGATCAATGTGCAGGGGTAATAGATATATACAGAGAGTACCAGTACCAGATCAATGTGCAGGGGTAATAGCTATATACAGGGAGTACCACATCAATGTGCAGGGGTAATAGCTATATACAGGGAGTACCAGATCAATGTGCAGGGTAATAGCTATATACAGGGAGTACCACATCAATGTGCAGGGGTAATAGCTATATACAGGGAGTACCACATCAATGTGCAGGGGTAATAGCTATATACAGGGAGTACCACATCAATGTGCAGGGGTAATAGCTATATACACGGAGTACCAGATCAATGTGCAGGGTAATAGATATATACAGAGAGTACCAGTACCAGATCAATGTGCAGGGGTAATAGCTATATACAGGGAGTACCAGATCAATGTGCAGGGTAATAGCTATATACAGGGAGTACCACATCAATGTGCAGGGGTAATAGCTATATACAGGGAGTACCACATCAATGTGCAGGGGTAATAGCTATATACAGGGAGTACCACATCAATGTGCAGGGGTAATAGCTATATACAGGGAGTACCACATCAATGTGCAGGGGTAATAGCTATATACAGGGAGTACCACATCAATGTGCAGGGGTAATAGCTATATACACGGAGTATCAGATCAATGTGCAGGGATAATAGCTATATACAGAGAGTACCAGGGATATTAGGTATTTGAGGTAGATATGTACTGTACATGAAGGCAGGGTAAAGTAACTAGGCATCAGAATCGATTGTATTAAGAGTAAAATAAAGAACAGAGTAGCAGCAGCATATAAGGAGTGTAACAGTTTGTGTGTATGTGTGTGTGTGTGTGTGTGTGTGTGTGTGTGTGTGTGTGTGTGTGTGTGTGTGTGTGTGTGTGTGTGTGTGTGTGTGTGTGTGTGTGTATGTATGTACGTATATGTGTGCATGCGTGTGTTTGTGTTGTGTCGGTATACGGACGGCTTCAGGCATAACGCGACATAAGCGGTCGCTTAGGGCACCTGGCCTCTAGGTCTCAAATTACTTTTGAGAGTTAGAATAGTAGAAAATAATACAGACCCCGAAAAGATGTCGGAACTATTCTTGTGTTTCCTTAATGGCACATAAAACAATATCATGGCCATGAAATAACATATCATTTATCACGAAAAATAATCCTTATGTATTTGTATATTTTATTTATGTTTTTTTGTTTTGTTTAATGTGTTGGTTGTTTTGTGTTGAAGATGAAGAAAATAAATGTAAATAAAGACAATATGAATAGTGAAATACACAAGGTGCAAGTTCGACATTGGGTTGTGTATCAGCAGTGTTTCTCTTGTGATGCCAGTCACTGACAGTCACTCGATTAGCCATGTCAGCTAAAAAGGTTTAGATTGGTAAGTTAGTCTAGTCAGTTATCTAAACTTGTAGAAATGATGGCCGAATACCGGCCTCCAGAGGGCCCCCCATACATACAGTCATGGCCCCATGTCAAAATGTATAAAAGTTCCGGAAATTAGCTTTAAAACTGCCAATCTTTCTCTCTGCCCCATGGCAAAATGGGTAGAATTCCATGTCATTTGTAAAGAAATTGCTAAATGTTATCTCCGGCCCATGGTAAAATGTGTAGAACTTCAGAAAACTTGCTTTAAAACTGCAAATTGTGTCTACGCCCCATGGTAAAATGTGCAGAATTCCAGGAAATGTACTTTAAGACATACATTTTTCTCTCCACCGTCAAGAGGGCCCCCAAAAGGCCCAATGTAAATAGTCCAGTGGCCATTTGATTAATTGTTCATCAGTCTTATGGCTGGGGGGGGTAGAACCTGTTAAGGAGCCTTTTGGTCCTAGACTTGGTGCTCCGGTACCACTTGCCGTGTGGTAGCAGAAAAAACTGTCTATGACTTAGGCGATTGGAGTCTCAGACAATTTTTGGGGCTTTCCTCTGACACCGCATAGTACATAGGTCCTGTTTATTGAGTCTTTATTCTTTAACAGGTCTTCACAATGAACAACTCAAACCATCCACTCATCAACTGTGTGAACAACAGTGCAGCCCCACTCCTAGGCTATATCCCAAATAGCACTTTATTCCCTATACAGTAGGGATGTTGTATTGTCAGTAGACACCTGTTGGGATCGCAGATGGTGACAGTGCAGTATTGATAGATAATACTGTCAAGCATGACAATTATATGAAGCATGATAAGTTACAGGCCAAGTTGCTGTCTCCCATGAGTGACTGTCTGTAATAGGAGATAGTGAAAGTGGGAACTCCCCTTGAAGGGCTCAACAGGGCAACATGAGGGAGATGATTTTACAAAGCAAAGCTTATGAATGGTACATTGTAAGCACTACAATAGTTTACACAGAGATAGGTAGATACTTGGCAGGCTTGTGCAGGTTTAGTCAAACCACCTCCAGCATGCGCGCTGCGGTTAAGACGGAATGTTTTTATTTTATTTTTGTTATCTGGTAATGAATATTGAATTTCTACCCTGTTTTACTTATTGACTTCTGGTGCCAGGTAAATCGGTGTCATTACAGGTCCATTATAATAAGATTGCCTTGCTAGGATAATATTTACTGAATAAACCCCCCAGTTATGAAAAACTACAATAACAACCATACTGGTCCACAGCTTGGTTCCTAGAACTAAACAGAGACCCATAAGTAAAATATGTATTTTTATTTTAGTGGCATGTTATTTTATTTTGGGGGGAAATAGTCATATTATAAACATTGTGTGTGCGCTAGTGGCCACTTAACATAGTTACATTCAATTTGAAATGAATAAATAAAGAAATATGTTTTAGATTTTAGACCCAGAAAGCCTCAGAAATGAGCCCAACCCTTTGGTTTGGTATGTTCAGCTGTTGTACCTGACCCGGAACCTTAACCAGGACATTATAGGTCTAAATAGAACACAGACGGACTCTTTCGGGACAGAGGAGAAACACAAAGTCAAATGGTGGAAATGGATCTCAATCGTTGCAATTTACCCACTTGAATAAACAGACATTTAAATACTGAATAAATAGTACAGCCAGGGAAGGGGAAAGGACAGGGGGATACCTAGTCAGGTGCACAACTGAATGCATTCAACCCAAATGTATTTAGCATTTAACCCCTCTGGGCATCATGCACCCCAAAATCTGAAGGGGTATAAAGTACATGAGGATGATTGTAGGGTGGTAAGTTTGAGAATTGTGCATTCTTCAAACACCTGAAACGCAATTTTCCTTCAATCTAGAGCCATAATCATTACACTTAATTCTGTGTAAAAAAAAAAAAGATGTCAATTTTTCTGCATATCTAAGCATACGTTCTTGAGCTGTCTGTATCCTCCTGATTGATGACTCTTTTTTATAAAGAATCTAAACATGTTCTCTGCGTCTCTGCTAAAATCCCGGGTAAAAGATTGAAAGGAATGTGAGTCTTATTCAGTACATTTAGTTATGTCTTTCTTTTCTAAAGTCTACCAACCTAGCCAGCAGGCATGCCAGTTACGATAGTTCGACAAGTTGCTACTCAAATCTTCATTGAAAGCCTGGAAAGGCTTCTTGCTAGCTATCACGTTGGGAGATTGGGAACGGATCTGGGCTAACTAAAGACAACTTCATAAAACTGCTAGGTGGCTAGTAGTATTACAGAGGAGCAACAACACAAAGTTTCATTACAAAATGTAAATCAGGATTTCTTTATTTGAAATCAGGATTTCTTTATTTGAAAACAGGATTTCTTTATTTTAAAACAGGACAAATCTGAGAGGTCATGTGCCCCTGTGCTCACTATGGGCATGCCACATCTGAGTACTGCAACGTTGATTGTGTGTGTTTATGTTTGTATGTAAAGGGCTGGGTGTGTGGAGAGTCAATGCAAATAGTCTCTATGGTACAAATGAATAGCAGGCCTTGGTTTAATTTGGTACGTAGCTACATACATGTGTTGATACAATAGTCATCTACCATGTGACCTTGACATTTTTATCAGATGCTCTTATCCAGAGCGACATGCTGGAAAGGGCAGGTTAACATATTTTTCACCTAGGTCAGCTCGGGGATTCAAAACAGCAACCTTTTAGTCATTGGCCCAATGATCTTAACCTCTAGGCTACCTGCAGGGAGCCAAGTCAGTATTGAACCAAAACATTTATTTGTTTATTTGGATCCCCAGTAGCTTTTGTAGAAGCAGCAGCTACTCTTCCTGGGTTCCACAAAGTAACAAAACACTGATACAATGATAGACAAGGACAGTCACACAAAACACTGATACACTGATAGACAAGGACAGTCACACAAAACACTGATACACTGATAGACAAGGACAGTCACACAAAACACTGATACACTGATAGACAAGGACAGTCACACAAAACACTGATACACTGATAGACAAGGACAGTCACACAAAACACTGATACACTGATAGACAAGGACAGTCACACTAAACACTGATACACTGATAGACAAGGACAGTCACACTAAACACTGATACACTGATAGACAAGGACAGTCACACAAAACACTGATAGACAAGGACAGTCACACTAAACACTGATACACTGATAGACAAGGACAGTCACACTAAACACTGATACACTGATAGACAAGGACAGTCACACTAAACACGGATACACTGATAGACAAGGACAGTCACACAAAACACTGATACACTGATAGACAAGGACAGTCACACAAAACACTGATACTCTGATAGACAAGGACAGTCACACTAAACACTGATACACTGATAGACAAGGACAGTCACACTAAACACTGATACACTGATAGACAAGGACAGTCACACAAAACACTGATAGACAAGGACAGTCACACTAAACACTGATACACTGATAGACAAGGACAGTCACACTAAACACTGATACACTGATAGACAAGGACAGTCACACTAAACACTGATACACTGATAGACAAGGACAGTCACACTAAACACTGATATACTGATAGACAAGGACAGTCACACTAAACACTGATACACTGATAGACAAGGACAGTCACACAAAACACGGATACACTGATAGACAAGGACAGTCACACGAAGCACTGATACACTGATAGACAAGGACAGTTACACTAAACACTGATACACTGATAGACAAGGACAGTCACACTAAACACTGATACACTGATAGACAAGGACAGTCACACTAAACACTGATAGACAAGGACAGTCACACTAAACACTGATAGACAAGGACAGTCACACTAAACACTGATACACTGGTAGACAAGGACAGTCACACTAAACACTGATACACTGATAGACAAGGACAGTCACACTAAACACTGATAGACAAGGACAGTCACACTAAACACTGATACACTGATACACTGATAGACAAGGACAGTCACACTAAACACTGATACACTGATAGACAAGGACAGTCACACAAAACACTGATACACTGATAGACAAGGACAGTCACACAAAACACTGATACACTGATAGACAAGGACAGTCACACAAAACACTGATACACTGATAGACAAGGACAGTCACACAAAACACTGATACACTGATAGACAAGGACAGTCACACTAAACACTGATACACTGATAGACAAGGACAGTCACACTAAACATTGATACACTGATAGACAAGGACAGTCACACAAAACACTGATACACTGATAGACAAGGACAGTCACACAAAACACTGATACACTGATAGACAAGGACAGTCACACAAAACACTGATACACTGATAGACAAGGACAGTCACACTAAACACTGATACACTGATAGACAAGGACAGTCACACTAAACACTGATACACTGATAGACAAGGACAGTCACACAAAACACTGATACACTGATAGACAAGGACAGTCACACAAAACACTGATACACTGATAGACAAGGACAGTCACACAAAACACTGATACACTGATAGACAAGGACAGTCACACTAAACACTGATACACTGATAGACAAGGACAGTCACACTAAACACTGATACACTGATAGACAAGGACAGTCACACTAAACACTGATACACTGATAGACAAGGACAGTCACACTAAACACTGATACACTGATAGACAAGGACAGTCACACTAAACATTGATACACTGATAGACAAGGACAGTCACACAAAACACTGATACACTGATAGACAAGGACAGTCACACAAAACACTGATACACTGATAGACAAGGACAGTCACACAAAACACTGATACACTGATAGACAAGGACAGTCACACTAAACACTGATACACTGATAGACAAGGACAGTCACACTAAACACTGATACACTGATAGACAAGGACAGTCACACAAAACACTGATACACTGATAGACAAGGACAGTCACACAAAACACTGATACACTGATAGACAAGGACAGTCACACAAAACACTGATACACTGATAGACAAGGACAGTCACACTAAACACTGATACACTGATAGACAAGGACAGTCACACTAAACACTGATACACTGATAGACAAGGACAGTCACACTAAACACTGATACACTGATAGACAAGGACAGTCACACTAAACACTGATACACTGATAGACAAGGACAGTCACACTAAACACTGATACACTGATAGACAAGGACAGTCACACAAAACACTGATACACTGATAGACAAGGACAGTCACACAAAACACTGATACACTGATAGACAAGGACAGTCACACAAAACACTGATACACTGATAGACAAGGACAGTCACACTAAACACTGATACACTGATAGACAAGGACAATCACACACATTTAAAACACCTGTTGTATTCACGTAACAAAAAAACTTTTATTTGAACATTCAAACAATACAACAACAAAACTACAACCTCATAAAATATGATTTTACTCTCGGCACAACGTCTGTAGAACAGTGAAACAGGACGTCCTAGGTTCATCTAGCTGGTAAGCAGAAGCACAGGGCCTGAAGTGCTCCATTGGCATCAGTACCTGTGAGGAGGTCCAAGAATAAAACTTAAAGGAAGTCAATGTTAACCATTTTAACAGCTGTGGACGGACCATTAGACATTTTTCCTCGCTTCTCCATGGTCGAATGGCATTTCCAATTCCAGAAATGGTTTGGGTTGGCCTTGGCATAGAGCTCGCCAGCTTGTCAGTCTAAAAAAACGGAATTGAGTTAGCATTTTTTACCTCCGGTTCATTGGCCATTCCTATGGGAGAAAATAATGGAGAAAGAATGTGGTTTTGGGATAAACTCAGAAAATTACGTCTGAGGTTATTAATTAACACAGGTTTCTGAAATCTTAGACGTTTTTTTTTCTTCTATAAGATAATATCGCTCAGTTAACATGACCTCTATGAATTATGAAGATTTTATGTCCTTTCTGAACTTCTTTTGCTTAAAAATTCACGAAACGTGACATTAGAGGAAGAGTATTATATCTCATAGAACAAAACGTATAAGATCCCCCAGCCTGTGTTTACCCCATACCTTAGTTTCGGCGTTTATCCAAAAACTCTTAATCTCCCCATAGGCTTTGGCCATGGCAGAGTTCAACCTGGACTCAGCGGTAGATGTTACAGAATACATGCAAATCCAGGAGACATAGTATGTATACATTTGTGAATGGTCCTGGCTCTGAGATGCTGCTCTTTGATTGGTCCTAGCATTGCCCTGGCTCTGAGATGCTGCTCTCCGATTGGTCCTAGCATTGCCCTGGCTCTGAGATGCTGCTCTCTGATTTGTCCTGGCATTGCCCTAACTCTGAGATGCTGCTCTCTGATTGGTCCTAGCATCGCCCTGGCTCTGAGATGCTGCTCTCTGATTGGTCCTAGCATTGCCCTAACTCTGAGATGCTGCTCTCTGATTGGTCCTAGCATTCCCCTGGCTCTGAGATGCTGCTCTCTGATTTGTCGTGACATTCCCCTGGCTCTGAGATGCTGTGTGTTTGGTACACATTGTTGTTGCCACCACTCTCTAACGATGAAAAGGTCTCTCTGGGTCATCTCCCTTGATTTTACCCATCCTGAGGGAACACGTGTTGGGTTTGCCTGTTCTTGTTGTTCTTTACACTCAAATGGAACCAATGAGGACCGTGCAGAACTATACTCAGGTAAACTTTTTGAGAGCCTGTGTACTTCCAATAACAGCTCTGAGTGAGGGAGGTGCCTACTGTCCGTATTGCATTAACAGTGTGTGTTTATGTGTGTCATTTTCTCATGATGTTCCATTTCTTATCGACAACCTCATCTGCAATAGTAGTGCTATTTCCTTTATATTTTGAAAGATCTAATTTTTCCCACCAAACTTTGGATATACTTTAAATCCAACTATTGTGTTTGTTAACATGGTTGAGACTGAGAGTACATGGCATTTGTTGGTTTCCTCTCTTATTGGGTTCCACTTTCTATTCAATACCATTGTCTTCTGGACTGTAGGCCCACCTCTCCTCGCCTCATAGACCCCCCCCCCATGCAGCTCAAATAACTGATTCCACAACATGTCAATCAGTCTTTCAGTGTCAAGCGTGTGTGACTAACTAGGAGACAGGATGTAAATGCAGTACTGTTTATGTGTCTGTAGAGACGGATGAAGACAGATCTCCATTGACTCTGTAATGTATAGCACAAGACAGGGAGGTCTGTTTTGTGATAGGTCATGTGCTAGCTATTACATGGCCTGGTTGCTATGACATCAATTAGTATTCAGATGTTTATAGTTTTAAACTCAAGACATATTGTATTATATCATTATAATGGTATACTGCTATGTCTCTGCAGCACAACCCACAATGATTTATAGCTACATCATGTATCATGTTTCAATGTAATATGTTTCAATGTGTTTTCAATCAAAAAATGGCTGAATTTAAAAATAAATACATTTGCCCATAAAAATATGGTGGTTGATTTGACTGCTATATTGTGGACTGCCAACTGAGCATTTTCATAGGATAAAACATCTGTAAAATAGAGTTATTTGTCATAATTTGAGACATGGCTGTGAGTCTGGGCTTTTTCAAAAGAAAACCATAGCAATGCAGTTTCCTGCTTTTAAACTTAAACAAGACTGGCTCTTCATTTAATATACCTTAAGAAAGGTAAAGGCATATTATTGAATCTTCACACTGAAAATGTTCATACATGCATGTACTGCATAGAGTTTCCTTGCTGAAACATACCAGGAAATATTGTACGTTGTTCTGAAGCTCTGCTGCTTATAGAACATTGTGAAACGTCCCGGAACTTCAAAAGAATCATGTGGCTACAAAGTATCAACGACAATCCGTCATGTAACAGTTGAAGGAAGGAACTGCGGAATGGGAGGAAGGGAGAAACCAAATGCAATGTTTCGTTTCGTCAAAACCAAACATTCTCCCCTCTCTTTTCTCTAAACATGTTTTATATAGAACATATCTTTAAAATACATACAGCTTGAGAAATAACAGATTGTTTTACCAGACAAATGCTCCCACGGGGTCAAGCCCAGTCCAGTCTGTAAGAGGGTTAAGAGATTTACATTTATACACACATGGGTTTCTAGGACAAGATTTGATCCTCATAAAACCCAAACTGCTTGTTATAAGGACTCCAGTCTCCACGTCAGGAAACAGGTTGAGTTCGTTAGTAGGAATTCCAGTCTGGGTTAGCCTACTTTGAGTGAAATTCTCTGAGGTTCTTCAACACTAAGACTGTGTTAAGCAGGAAGTGATTATTGATAAAAGTCCAAGGAAAGAGGCTTGCAGAGTGGTAGCTCTTAAACAAACACCTCTGTTGTGTGAAGCGGTCATGAATGGAACCATGGATGTTCTTCAGCAAAGGAAAAAATAAATAAATGAAAGGTTGTAACAGATGTATGCGTCATCTCAAGCAATCTATAGTTTTACTTTTCCCCTCTCTAGTCCCCCTACGTTTCATCACCTGCTGTTGTTTACTGAAAGGGTACAGCACATTGCACCGATGATGGAGCCATGCCGTTCAACATGGAATTGGGACAAATCTGCACTTTGCTTAATTTGCCGTTACCCCCCCCCCCCCCGCTACACTTCATCACCTACTGCATGCAGTGGGGCAAACTTTTGTTATTGACCAAAGACTTATTTTCCACCATAATTTGCAAATAAATTCATAAAAAATCCTACAATGTGATTTTCTGGATTTTCTGGATTTAGTTGAAGTGTACCTATGATGAAAATTACAGGCTTCTCTCATCTTTTTAAGTCGGAGAACTTGCACAATTGGTGGCTGACTAAATACTTTTTTGCCCCACTGTATTTGACCTGTCTGATGTACTCCATACGTCTATGGTCTGTCAGGGTAGAGTACAACACACTGCATCATTCCTTTAATAACCCTAACGTTGTCAAAATCACAACTATAAACAGATCACGATTGATTAAGAATAATCTCCTACTGACGGCGCACGTCTAAATGCTTAGTTATCTGTATAATGTACTCCCTGGGTTCCTCCCTGCCTGTCCCTGGCCAGTGGCCACTCACAGCCGTACCTGTCCTCCTCCCATGGCCTGCTGTAGCATGCTCGACTCCTGGGGCTCGCCACTACATTCTTCTGTTATGTGTTTTTCTGCCCTGGTTCAACCCATACATCAATCTGAACTTGATAGAAAGCGGTAAAAGGTATTGATATATCCCTGTCTGACAGAACTGGCCTGAAAGGTATTGATATATCCCTGTCTGACAGAACTGGGCTAAAAGGTATTGATATATCCCTGTCTGACAGAACTGGGCTAAAAGGTATTGATATATCCCTGTCTGACAGAACTGGCCTGAAATGTATTGATATATCCCTGTCTGACGGAACTGGGCTAAAAGGTATTGATATATCCCTGTCTGACAGAACTGGGCTAAAAGGTATTGATATATCCCTGTCTGACAGAACTGGCCTAAAAGGTATTGATATATCCCTGTCTGACAGAACTGGGCTAAAAGGTATTGATATATCCCTGTCTGACAGAACTGGCCTAAAAGGTATTGATATATCCCTGTCTGACAGAACTGGGCTAAAAGGTATTGATATATCCCTGTCTGACAGAACTGGCCTAAAAGGTATTGATATATCCCTGTCTGACAGAACTGGGCTAAAAGGTATTGATATATCCCTGTCTGACAGAATTGGCCTAAAAGGTATTGATATATCCCTGTCTGACAGAACTGGGCTAAAAGGTATTGATATATCCCTGTCTGACAGAACTGGGCTAAAAGGTATTGATATATCCCTGTCTGACAGAACTGGGCTAAAAGGTATTGATATATCCCTGTCTGACAGAACTGGGCTAAAATGGATTGATATGTACAGCAGAATTAGGGTCAATTGTAAGGAAATGCACAGTTAAAGAACTGAAGTGAAATTGAGGCCTATGACTTCCTCACACTGCCAATGCTGATTTTACAAGTTGTGATTTTACAGAATTGTCAACGACAGAAATAGCGATGTCTCCAAATCTAACAGGTTGTACAGGCTGTAGACCCTACGTCATGTCTATGTTCTTCTGTGCAGCATTTTCTCCCTACTCCTCAAATCACTAGGGATGAATTTGGATTTTATTTTCATTGGCCTGGGTGACCAGAAGTCAGATAGAAGCCTGGCCCAGTCTCAACATATAAAGTCAGTTAATCAGGCAGGAATCTATGAGTGTCAAAGCAACCAAAGTTGTTAACATATTGAGGCGGACTTGGCGGAGTCAGAACTTGTATTCCGTCCAGGGACAAGCTGCTAATTTGAATGCCTTCTTTTATCAAGAGAATACATTGAACACGCAGAGGGTAATCATCTTTGCTCCCTAATCTTTCTTTTCCTGCCCCCTTTTCAAGCAATTACAGTGACCCTTTTACGGCCGCCAGCAGATCAAGACGGGAAGGGGGAAAGCAGTAGCCCTGTTGCTCTTGGCTAAGACTTCCAGCCATCAGAGCTCAATATCTGTAATTGTGTTTATATTACGTAACCCTGTTTTGAGAGGCAGCTCCTCACCGCCTCTCACATCACACAGCGTCTCTCTGTTCTTAGAAGCCTGTTGCTTTGCCATGCTGGTAGAGTTGGGTTTGGGCACGGTGTCTCCTGACCACAGAAACTAGTGGAATTAAAGGCACGTGTTGCATCCAAAATGGCACCCTACGGAGCCATATGAAGCCCTACGGATCCCTATGGAGCCATATGAAGCCCTATGAAACCCTATGGAGCCCTGTGAAGCCCCATGGAGTCATACAGAGCCCTATGAAGCCTTATGGATCCCCAAGGAGACAGACATCCAGAGGGGAGACAGACTGACAGACAGACATCCCGAGAGAAGACCGACTGACAGACAGACATCCAGATGGGAGACAGACTGACAGACAGACATTCAGATGGGAGACAGACAGACAGACAGACAGACAGACAGACAGACAGACAGACAGACAGACAGACAGACAGACAGACAGACAGACAGACAGACAGACAGACAGACAGACAGACGGGAGACAGACAGAGGGGAGACAGACTGACAGACATCCAGAGGGGAGACAGACTGACAGACAGACATCCAGATGAGAGACAGACTGACAGACATCCAGAGGGGAGACAGACTGACAGACATCCAGAGGGGAGACAGACTGACAGACATCCAGATGGGAGACAGACTTACAGACAGACATCCAGACAGACAGACAGACAGACAGACAGACAGACAGACAGACAGACAGACAGACAGACAGAGGGGAGACAGACAGACAGACAGAGGGGAGACAGACAGACAGACAGAGGGGAGACAGACAGACAGACAGACATCCAGAGGGGAGACAGACTGACAGACATACATCCAGAGAGGAGACAGACTGACAGACAGACATCCAGAGAGGAGACAGACTGACAGACATCCAGAGGGGAGACTGACTGACAGACAGACAGACAGACAGACAGACAGACAGACAGACAGACAGACAGACAGACATCCAGAGGGGAGACATACAGACAGACAGACATCCAGATGGGAGACAGACTGACAGACAGACAGACATCCAGATGTTAGACAGACTGACAGACAGACATCCAGATGGGAGACAGACTGACAGACAGACATCCAGAGAGGAGACAGACCGACAGACAGACATCCAGATGAGAGACAGACTGACAGACATCCAGATGGGAGTCAGCCAGACAGACAGACATCCAGAGGGGAGACAGCCAGACAGACATCCAGAGGGGAGACTGACAGACAGACAGACATCCAGATGGGAGACAGACTGACAGACAGACAGACAGACATCCAGATGTTAGACAGACTGACAGACAGACATCCAGATGGGAGACAGACTGACAGACAGACATCCAGAGAGGAGACAGACCGACAGACAGACATCCAGATGAGAGACAGACTGACAGACATCCAGATGGGAGTCAGCCAGCCAGACAGACATCCAGAGGGGAGACAGCCAGACAGACATCCAGATGGGAGACAGCCAGAAGGGAGACAGACAGAAGGGAGACAGACAGAAGGGAGACAGCCAGACAGACATCCAGATGGGAGACAGACTGAAGGGAGACAGACAGAAGGGAGACAGCCAGAAGGGAGACAGACTGAAGGGAGACAGACAGAAGGGAGACAGACAGAAGGGAGACAGACAGAAGGGAGACAGCCAGAAGGGAGTAGTCTAATGGGAGTCTTGCTCTGTGGGTTGCCCTTAGTAGCAAGGTTCTGGTGTTGTGACCATGTCTTGTACCTCTCTGTATGGGAAACAGTCCAATGCCATTCAAAATAATTAGATAGGAAGGATTTGTTGTTGGTTTGTTTTATTTGAGTGCCTGCTATTTCTCAAAGAGCATTTTCCATTGCTCTTTTTCAAAGCTAAAGCTCTGGGACGCGTTCAGCAGGGTGAAGCAATCAGATAGAAATATGTTATGTAGACATCGTCTCTATTCATGAGAGTTTTACATGCAACGTTTCCACAACATTTGCCTTCTTAATGTGGCCTGATCCCAGATCAGTTTGTGCTGTATTTCCAACTCCTGTGGTCATTGTCAAACAACAGCACAAACAGATCTGAGACCAGGCTATGCTGAACGTGGCCTGCTCTCAGAAACATATATCAGCTGGTCTGTCTGCCTAACTGCCTGGCTATGGGAATGTGTTTAATCTGAGTCAAGTGATCGGTGAAAGGTGAAGGCTGTGTTCAAACTGTTTCGATTTGAGACCCAACACAGATCACAATCTGACACAATACAAACTGCACCACGGCAGCGTCCCATCACGCCATCTCCTGTCGAACACAGTGGGTTCTCCAACCTCCGTGCCATAGGAAAGCAATGGCTGTGGGAAATAAAGTGTAAGCTGTCAGAGAGAGCAATTATAGACATGGCATTTCATTTGTTAGCTAAATTTGTCAACGTGAATGAGACATGGATTCCCCCCATTAAATATAAGGCTTTAGAAAAACATATTTACAGTAAAATAAGTTTCAATAACACCGGACAGGGTCTTTGCCACTTTAGAATATATTGAGGGCATCAAACATACAACAGTTTCGTAAGATATGTACAATAAATATCCCACAAAGTACAGGATGTTCGTTGTTTGTTTGTTGTCTAAATCAGTGTTCACAGATCTCCATAGTAACAGCTGACTGCGTGGTTCTATTCTGTTGTTTGTAAGAACAGGATGAGAAGCTGCTGATTTATTTCAGCCTAAATGGAACATTTAGGGGTTGTATTTGGAAGTGTGTCTTGAACAGCACGGCAGATCCTTTTGTTGTAGTCTATGGGAGGCAGGACACACAGCCATCTATGTAGGTGGCCCTTTACACCAAACAGATGCTGGCAGTTAAGAACCTGTCTCTTTCTTTCTACATCCAGAAGATGACTACCAACAACTTTCTCTGGGTAGAAGTTACCCTCATGTACATTCACAGATCTAGGATCAGTTTATCCTCCATGTATCCTAAACTTTATCATTCGGTGGTGAAACACCAAAGTGTCCAGGGGACAATGACAAAGGTCATCCAACTGCATTAACTCCCTCAACCACTAGGTGGTGGTATGTATCTACGGTGTTGTGGAAGCCACTATTAAAAATGTAGTTTACCAAGCTACCGATTACATCACAATGGAAGAAGTTAAGATACACTATAGCTAATTTTAAAATAAATGTACTTGACTTAACCAAAGTTACTTAGAAAAATTATAGCTTACATAACTAAAGTTAGTTTGGAAAAAGTAGTTCACTACATACAAACTACTTCCAGAAAAAAAGTATTATATGTAAATCAGAAATGTTATCGACGACAAATTGCAAGAACATGTCACTTTGAGGTCATATGTTAACAGAATGTGTCATTTAGCATATTAAAAACACAAACTATGTTTCAAGTCAGGTCTGATGCCTAAAACAAAAGGAAATGATTGCCTACACTATTATAAAAAATTGTTTAAAAAGGATTCTTTGACTGTCCCCATATGAAACATTTGTGTGTAGTTCCAGTAGTTAGCTACACCACTACATAGTAAAACAATAATTAACTACTGATAACACTATCTAGATTTGAATATAGTTCGAATAATAACAAGCTACTGAAAAATGTAGTTTAATTACAAGTTGATTACAACTACATATAGTTCGCAACTCCCCATAACTGTGAATCTACTCCCCAACACGGCATCTACTCCCCAACACTGTACATCTACTCCCCAACACTGCATCTACTCCCCAACACTGCATCTACTCCCCAACACTATGCATCTACTCCCCAACACTGCATCTACTCCCAACACTGTACATCTACTCCCCAACACTGCATCTACTCCCCAACACTATGCATCTACTCCCCAACACTGCATCTACTCCCCAACACTATGCATCTACTCCCCAACACTGTACATCTACTTCCCAACACTGCATCTACTCCCCAACACTATGCATCTACTCCCCAACACTATGCATCTACTCCCCAACACTGTGCATCTACTCCCCAACACTGTGAATCTACTCCCCAACACTGCATCTACTCCCCAACACTGCATCTACTCCCCAACACTGCATCTACTCCCCAACACTATGCATCTACTCCCCAACACTGTGAATCTACTCCCCAACACTGTGCATCTACTCCCCAACACTGTGCATCTACTCCCCAACACTATGCATCTACTCCCCAACACTGCATCTACTCCCCAACACTGCATCTACTCCCCAACACTGCATCTACTCCCCAACACTATGCATCTACTTCCCAACACTATGCATCTACTCCCCAACACTGCATCTACTCCCCAACACTGCATCTACTCCCCAACACTATGCATCTACTCCCCAACACTATGCATCTACTCCCCAACACTGTGCATCTACTCCCCAACACTATGAATCAACTCCCCATAACTGTGCATCTACTCCCCATAACTGTACATCTACTCCCCAACACTGTGCATCTACTCCCCAACACTATGAATCAACTCCCCATAACTGTGCATCTACTCCCCATAATTGTACATCTACTCCCCAACACTGTGCATCTACTCCCCAACACTGTGCATCTACTCCCCAACACTGCATCTACTCCCCAACACTGCATCTACTCCCCAACACTGTGCATCTACTCCCCAACACTGTGAATCTACTCTCCAACAATGTGAATCTACTCCCCAACACTGTGCATCTACTCCCCAACACTGTGCATCTACTCCCCAACACTGTGCATCTACTCCCCAACACTGTGCATCTACTCCCCAACACTGTGCATCTACTCCCCAACACTGTGAATCTACTCTCCAACACTGTGCATCTACTCCCCAACACTGTGCATCTACTCCCCAACACTGTGAATCTACTCCCCAACACTGTGAATCTACTCCCCAACACGGTGAATCTACTCCCCAACACTGCATCTACTCCCCAACACTGCATCTACTCCCCAACACTATGCATCTACTCCCCAACACTGCATCTACTTCCCAACACTGTGCATCTACTCCCCAGCACTGAGCATCTACTCCCCAACACTGTGAATCTACTACCCAACACGGTGAATCTACTCCCCAACAATGTGAATCTACTCCCCAACACTGTGAATCTACTCCCCAACACTGTGAATCTACTCCCCAACACGGTGAATCTACTCCCCAACACTGTGAATCTACTCCCCAACACGGTGAATCTACTCCCCAACACTGCATCTACTCCCCAACACTGCATCTACTCCCCAACACTATGCATCTACTCCCCAACACTGTGAATCTACTCCCCAACACTGTGAATCTACTCCCCAACACTGTGAATCTACTCCCCAACACTGTGAATCTACTCCCCAACACTGTACATCTACTCCCCAACACTGAATCTACTCCCCAACACTGAATCTACTCCCCAACACTGTGAATCTACTCCCCGACACTGTGAATCTACTCCCCAACACTGCATCTACTCCCAAACTCTGGCTTCTGTGACTGAGTGTTTACAGCAACACAGGACTCCAAGGTCCTCTCCTCTATAGAGTTATAGTCTATCTATAGGACTGCCAGGTCCTCTATAGAGTTATAGTCTAACTGTAGGACTGCCAGGTCCTCTCCTCTATAGAGATGTAGTCTAACTGTAGGGCTGCCAGGTCCTCTCCTCTATAGAGTTATAGTCTAACTGTAGGACTGCCAGGTCCTCTCCTCTATAGAGTTATAGTCTAACTATAGGACTCCCAGGTCCTCTATAGAGTTATAGTCTAACTGTAGGACTGACAGGTCCTCTATAGAGTTATAGTCTAACTGCAGGACTGCCAGGTCCTCTCCTCTATAGAGATGTAGTCTAGCTGTAGGACTGCCAGGTCCTCTATAGAGATATAGTCTAACTGTAGGACTGCCAGGTCCTCTATAGAGTTATAGTCTAACTGTAGGACTGCCAGGTCCTCTCCTCTATAGAGATATAGTCTAACTGTAGGGCTGCCAGGTCCTCTATAGAGTTATAGTCTAACTGTAGGACTGCCAGGTCCTCTCCTCTATAGAGATATAGTCTAACTGTAGGACTGCCAGGTCCTCTATAGAGTTATAGTCTAACTGTAGGACTGCCATGTCTTCTCCTCTATAGAGATATAGTCTAACTGTAGGACTGCCAGGTCCTCTCCTCTATAGAGATATAGTCTAACTGTAGGGCTGCCAGGTCCTCTCCTCTATAGAGATATAGTCTAACTGTAGGACTGCCAGGTCCACTATAGAGTTATAGTCTGACTGTAGGGCTGCCAGGTCCTCTCCTCTATAGAGATATAGTCTAACTGTAGGACTGCCAGGTCCACTATAGAGTTATAGTCTGACTGTAGGGCTGCCAGGTCCTCTCCTCTATAGAGATATTGTCTAACTGTAGGACTGCCAGGTCCTCTTTAGAGTTATACTCTAACTGTAGGACTACCAGGTCCTCTACAGAGATATGGTCTAACTGTAGGACTGCCAGGTCTTCTATATAGTTATATTCTAACTGTAGGACTGCCAGGTCCTCTATAGAGCTATAGCCTAACTGTAGGACTGCCAGGTCCTCTATAGAGCTATAGCCTAACTGTAGGACTGCCAGGTCCTCTATAGAGTTATAGTCTAACTGTAGGACTCCCAGGTCCACTATAGAGTTATAGTCTAACTGTAGGACTGCCAGGTCCTCTCCTCTATAGAGTTATAGTCTAACTGTAGGACTGCCAGGTCCTCTATATAGTTATAGTCTAACTGTAGGACTGCCAGGTCCTCTCCTCTATAGAGTTATAGTCTAACTGTAGGACTGCCAGGTCCTCTCCTCTATAGAGTTATAGTCTAACTGTAGGACTGCCAGGTCCTCTATAGAGTTATAGTCGAACTTTAGGACTCCCAGGTCCTCTATAGAGTTATACTGTAACTGTAGGACTGCCAGGTCCTCTCCTCTATAGAGATATAGTCTAACTGCAGGACTGCCAGGTCCTCTATTTTCATGTTCTGCCCCTGAACAAGGCAGTTAACCAACTGTTCCTCGGCCGTCATTGAAATTAAGAATTTGTTCTTAACTGACTATACTGATAGTGGTCTTTTAAAGAGACAATAGGCTCAGAGAAGAGAGAGATCATTCCCTCAGGTCACCACGTAGTCTGATTGGGAAAGGGGTACTAATGTTTGTTAGTATCGTTCCCCAACCAGGTCAAAGGTCAAGGAGCTGCCACTTCTTCAATTAACTTGACCGTAACATGAAAACATGACCCTGGGCCTTCCTCTCCAAATGAAAACTCTGGAACCTGACCTCAGTCACGCTGTAACAAACACACTGACCCTAAACTGTCCTGTTAACCTCTGACCTTTCACCTCGGTTGCCTTGCATCACTCAAGCCTCCTCTGATTTCAATGAGTTCTGTACTACCGAGTCTTTACCAAGACTAGGAGTTTTTCCTGAATATTTGAATTGACCAGGAAAAACTCCTGGCCCTAGGTACATTAAGCCTTGTGCATTATTCAGGACTCTGAGTAATAGATTCCAGAGCCTTATCTTCATCTATTATATTATATTCTAAATATATACTGGAAATAACATTATTCTTGTCACATGGGTTGAAGCTGAAGAGACGAAGCAGGTACGGGGAGTCAAATATTTAATATAGAACGGATATGGAACGAGACAGGAACAGGAACAGCAAACGAGTTACACAAATAAAGACAATCAGTGCAGCAGCAGGGAACAGAGCTGGGGAACTGACAAATATAGGGGAGGAAATTAACAGGTGATGAGTGAGTCCAGGTGAGTCCAATATCGATGATGCGCGTGACGAGGGAAGGCAGGTGTGCGTAAGCGCTATTAATTAACAGTGGTCTCACGTCCTGCCAATGAAATACACTAAACACACCATCACGGCACGTGCAATGGCCAGATGATGGAAATGCACGCTCGGCAATAACCATCTCTTTCTTTTAGAACAGGCTCGAACTCCATGTTTCCTCTCTCTCTCTCTCTCTCTCTCTCTCTCTCTCTCTCTCTCTCTCTCTCTCTCTCTCTCTCTCTCTCTACCTCCATCTCTCCCTCTCTCTCTCTACCTCTCTACCTCCATCTCTCCATCTCTCTCTCTCTCTCCCTCTCCATCTCTCGCTCTCTCTCCCTCTCCATCTCCCATTCTCTCCCTACCCCCTCTCTCTACCCCTCTCACTGTCTTTCTGTGCCCCTCTCTACCCCTCTCACTCTCTCTCTCTCTCTCTCTGTCTTGCTCTCACGGTCTCTGCCTCTCCCTCTCTCTCCCTCTCTTGCCATCTCTCCCTGCCACTCTCTCTCTCCATCTCTTGCTCTCTCTCTACCCACTCTCTCATCCCCTCTCGCAGTCTCTCTCTGCCCATGTCTCTCTCCCTCTCTCTCCCTCTCTCTCTCATACTCTCCATCTTGCTCTCTCTACCTCTCTGTCTCCCTCTCCATCTCTCTCTCCCTCGCACTCTCACCATCTCCATCTCGCTCTCTCTACCTATCTCTCTCCATCTCTCGCTCTTTCTCTCTCTGTCGCCCTCTCTCTACCCCTCTCGCTCTCTCTCTCTGCCTCTCTCTCTCTCTTCATCTCTCCCTGTCTCTCTTCATCTCTCTCTCTCTCTCTCTCTCTCTCTCTCTCTCTCTCTCTCTCGCTCTCTCTCCCTCTCCATCTCTCGCTCTCTCTCTGCCTCTCTCTATCTACCCCTCTCGCTCTCTCTCTCTCTCTCTCTCAGCCACTCTGTCTCTGTCTCTCTCTCTCTAATCAAGCCTACTACTGTTGACTAGCCTCTCATTTAGTTCGTTGTTGGTAATCAAGCCTACTACGGTTGAGTCGTCTGCAAACTTGTGAATTGAGTTGAAGTCGTGCATGGTCACTCAGTCATGAGGATCAGCGAAGTGGAGGTGTTGTTTTCTACCTTCACCACGTGGGGGCAGCCCCTCAGGAAGTCCCAGGACCCAATTGCACAGGGTGGGGTTGAGACTCAGGGCTTCCAGCTTGATGATGAGATTGGAGGGTACTATGGTGTTGAATGCTGAGCTGTCGTCAATGAACAGCATACTGTATTCTATTCTGTATATTAGTCTATGCTGCTCTGAGATTGCTCGTCCATATATTTATATACTCTTAATTCCATTATTTTACTTAGATTTGTGTGGGTATATGTTGTGAAATTGTTAGATATTACTTGTTAGTTATTGCTGCACTGTCGGAACTAGAAGCACAAGCATTTTGCTACATTCGCATTAACTTAATTCAACCAATAATGCAGAGAGTTTTGATCAAATGTTGGCCTCTTTGTTTTCCACTGCTTCCACAGCTACTGCTGCTCCTTGGAATGTGAGCATATCATCACTGAAACCCTGAGAGAACAGAGAGAACAGAGAGAACATTAGCTACTATACAATCACTGAAACCCTGAGAGAACAGAGAGAACATTAGCTACTATATAATCACTGAAACCCTGAGAGAACAGAGAGAACATTAGCTACTATACAATCACTGAAACCCTGAGAGAACAGAGAGAACATTAGCTACTATATAATCACTGAAACCCTGAGAGAACAGAGAGAACATTAGCTACTATACAATCACTGAAACCCTGAGAGAACAGAGAGAACATTAGCTACTATATAATCACTGAAACCCTGAGAGAACAGAGAGAACATTAGCTACTATATAATCACTGAAACCCTGAGAGAACAGAGAGAACATTAGCTACTATATAATCACTGAAACCCTGAGAGAACAGAGAGAACATTAGCTACTATATAATCACTCACTCAACTCACATCTGCTCGACATTTATACCTCTTTGTTATGTTTCTTTGCTGTTCCAATGCTGAGACAAAAAAAACAACAACTAAATAGCAAATCATGTATTCCTACCTGCCAATTTTACTGAGCTCCTGGTCTACATGATCCACTGCCTTGATAAAAATCATACATCGTCTATCAGAGTCTATTACTTTAGATAAGCCTGATGAATGAAAGAGTCTGGACTGGTTTTTAATTAACTTGAAAACTATGGATACCCCCCCACCACCACACCCACCACCCCACCCCAACCCCCTCCCTCTCTCAGAGCAGAGATTATCAAAACATATCTTTCAGGGAGAGATCTTCTTCATCTTCATCTTTCTTCTAAGACAGAAGTGTGTCTGCCTCACTTCTCTGAGATATAGGGGTCAAGAAGTGATCGCTCCTATTCCAATTAAGCGATGCATTCATAACGAATAGTGGATTTGAAGTTCCTAAACCACTTTGCTATTCCCGGGAGAATAATTACAGCTCTTATCTTAATTGCCATTTCTACATGACCTACTGCTGTGTTACCGCCATTCTAACTGTCTTATCTTAGCGTTTAACAGTCATGAGTCACAGGCAGCCAGCGGGTGTTGGACTCAGATTTATCACAGCGGTTTTCATTTCAAAGCAGACATCCTGTGACTGGGCCTGGGTAGTGTGACTGGGCCTGGGTAGTGTGACTGGGCCTGGGTAGTGTGACTGGGCCTGGGTAGTGTGACTGGGCCTGGGTAGTATGACTGGGCCTCGGTAGTGTGACTGGGCCTGGGTAGTGTGACTGGGCCTGGGTAGTGTGACTGGGCCTGGGTAGTGTGACTGGGCCTGGGTAGTATGACTGGGCCTGGGTAGTATGACTGGGCCTGGGTAGTGTGACTGGGCCTGGGTAGTGTGACTGGGCCTGGGTAGTGTGACTGGGCCTGGGTAGTGTGACTGGGCCTGGGTAGTGTGACTGGGCCTGGGTAGTATGACTGGGCCTGGATAGTGTGACTGGGCCTGGGTAGTGTGACTGGGCCTGGGTAGTATGACTGGGCCTGGGTAGTGTGACTGGGCCTGGGTAGTGTGACTGGGCCTGGGTAGTGTGACTGGGCCTGGGTAGTATGACTGGGCCTGGGTAGTATGACTGGGCCTGGGTAGTGTGACTGGGCCTGGGTAGTGTGACTGGGCCTGGGTAGTGTGACTGGGCCTGGGTAGTATGACTGGGCCTGGGTAGTGTGACTGGGCCTGTGTAGTGTGACTGGGCCTGGGTAGTATGACTGGGCCTGGGTAGTGTGACTGGGCCTGGGTAGTGTGACTGGGCCTGGGTAGTGTGACTGGGCCTGGGTAGTGTGACTGGGCCTGGGTAGTGTGACTGGGCCTGGATAGTATGACTGGGCCTGGGTAGTGTGACTGGGCCTGGGTAGTGTGACTGGGCCTGGGTAGTGTGACTGGGCCTGGGTAGTGTGACGATACCAGTGTGGAGGAGGTTCTCTTGCAATGGGAGGGGAGGGGAAGTGCCAGCCAATCTACACTCAGTACTGACTAGTGTGTTGGTGACAATATTGAGAAAACACATGACATAGAATCAGATCAGGGCTGGCCCTAGCTTTTTGGGGTCCCTAAATGAGATTTGGTTCGGGGACCACACGCCTCATGGGTAAAACATTTTGGTGAACTCTTGACGGCAAAGAGAACACAACGAAGTGTTAAAGTTAACGTCATGCAGAAAATGGAATGGTTTTAAAACTAATTTCATGCAATTCTTCTAATTGTGCCATTGGGCTGACAGAACATTTTGCAGTTTTAAAGCTAATTTCTTGCAATTCTACATATTTTACCATGACTTGTGCCATGTTCATATGATATCTGAGTGAGAGTGACTAACAAAATCAGTGGGGACCCCTGGAGGCCAGGGCCCCTGGGCACATGCCCTAAGTGCCTGGTCAATAGTCGACCATGATTACTACAAGGTTTAGAGAGCCGGCTGGACTAATTTACACATTCTGTAAACATTTGCTGACATGGGCTAATTGAGTAACTGTCAGTGACTGACATACAGTTGAAGTCGGGAGTATACATACACTTAGGTTGGAGTCATTAAAACTCATTTTTCAACCACTCCACAATTTTCTTGTCAACAAACTATCGTTTTGGGAAGTCGGTTAGGACATCTACATTGTGCATGACACAAGTTATTTTTCCAACAATTGTTTACAGACAGATTATTTCACTTATAATTCACAGGATCACAATTCCAGTAGGTCAAAAGTTTACATACACTAAGTTGAATGTGTCTTTAAACAGCTTGGAAAATTCCAGAAAATTATGTCATGGCTTTAGAAGCTTCTGATAGGCTAATTGACATAATTTGAGTCAATTGGAGGTGTAACTGTGTATGTATTTCAAGACCTACCTTCAAACTCAGTGCCTCTTTGCTTTACATCATGGGAAAATCAAAAGAAATCAGCAAAGACCTCAGAAAAAAATTGTAGACCTCCACAAGTCTGGTTCATCCTTGGGAGCAATTTCCAAACGCCTGAAGGTACCACGTTCATCTGTACAAACAATAGTACGCAAGTGTAAACACCATGGGACCACGCAGTCATCATACCGCACAGGAAGGAGACACGTTCTGTCTCCTAGAGATGAACGTACTTTGGTGCAAAAAGTGCAAATCAGTCCCAGAACAACAGCAAAGGACTTTGTGAAGATGCTGGAGGAAACAGGTACAAAAGTATCTATATCCACAGTAAAACGAGTCCCATATCGACATAACCTGAAAGGCCGCTCAGCAAGGTAGAAGCCACTGCTCCAAAACCGCCATAAAAAAGCCAAACTACGGTTTGCAACTGCACATGGGGACAAAGATCGTACTTTTTGGAGAAATGTCCTCTGCTCTGATGAAACAAAAATAGAACTGTTTGGCCATAATGACCATCTCTATGTATGGAGGAAAAAGAGGGAGGTTTGCAATCCGAAGAACACCATCCCAACCGTGAAGCATGGGGGTGGCAGCATCATATTGTGGGGGTGCTTTGGTGCAGGAGGGACTGGTGCACTTCACAAAATAGATGGCATGGATGGAAAATTATGTGGATATATTGAAGCAACATCTCAAGACATCAGTCAGGAAGTTAAAGCTTGGTTGCAAATGGGTCTTCCAAATGGACAATGACCCCAAGCATACTTCCAAAGTTGTGGCAAAATGGCTTCAGGACAACAAAGTCACGGTATTGGAGTGGCCATCATAAAGCCCTGACCTCAATCCCATAGACAATTTGTGGGCAGAACTGAAAAAGCATGTGGGAGCAAGGAGGCCTACAAACCTGACTCAGTTACACCAGCTACGTGAGGAGGAATGGGCCAAAATTCCCTCAACTAAGCTTGTGGAAGGCTACCCAAAACGTTTGACCCAAATTAAACATTTTACAGGCAATGCTACCAAATACTAATTGAGTCTATGTAAACTTCTGACCCACTGGGATTGTAATGAAAAAAAAAAAAGCTGAAATAAATCATTCTCTCTACTATTATTCTGACATATTCTGACTTAAAATAAAGTGAGGATCCTAACTGACCTAAAACAGGGAATTTTTCCTAGGATTAAATGTCAGGAATTGTGAAAAACAGAGTTTAAATATATTTGGCTAAAGTGTATGTAAACTTCCGACTTCAACTGTATAAAGCCTTCTTCAGTACTAGGACTTATGGTCCTTAGAGCAGGAAGTTAAATTAAACAAGTGAACACATTTAGATGCCTTTTTAAACCTTGAATACACTGCAAGTTTACATTTCTTGCAACAACAGGGTGATCAAATGTCAAATATTCAATGTTTGTATATCTCTGAGTTAAATCTTCTCTTTGATGATCTGGTCCTGGTATCTCTGACCGTATAGACTCATTCAGTGACCTGCACGAGAGCCTAAGGGCCTTAGCAAACAGAGTCAGGAAGTCAAATAAACAGTTCTTTGAGTTCAGTAAGTCACAGACATACAAGGGAGATTAGGACTGGGGACGCTAGAAGGGGTTGAGGTGAGAGCCTCTGAAAATTCCTCTTCACCGGCTTCCTCTTCACCGGCTTCCTCTTCACCGGCTTCCTCTTCACCGGCTTCCTCTTCACCGGCTTCCTCTTCACCGGCTTCCTTTTCACAGGCTTCCTCTTCACCGGCTTCCTCTTCACCGGCTTCCTCTTCACCGGCTTCCTCTTCACAGGCTTCCTCTTCACCGGCTTCCTCTTCACCGGCTTCCCCTTCACCGGCTTCCTCTTCACAGGCTTCCTCTTCACCGGCTTCCCCTTCACCGGCTTCCTCTTCACCGGCTTCCTCTTCACCGGCTTCCTCTTCACCGGCTTCCTCCTCACCAGCTTCCCTCTTCACCGGCTTCCCCTTCACCGGCTTCCTCTTCACTGGCTTCCTCTTCACCGGCTTCCTCTTCACCGGCTTCCTCTTCACCGGTTTCCTCTTCACCGGCTTCCTCTTCACCGGTTTCCTCTTCACCAGCTTCCTCTTCACCGGCTTCCTCGTCACCGGCTTCCTCTTCACCGGCTTCCTCTTCACCGGTTTCCTCTTCACTGGCTTCCTCTTCACCGGCTTCCTCTTCACCGGCTTCCTCTTCACCGGCTTCCCCTTCACCGGCTTCCTCTTCACCGGCTTCCTCTTCACCGGCTTCCCTCTTCACCGGCTTCCCCTTCACCGGCTTCCCCTTCACCGGCTTCCCCTTCACCGGCTTCCCTCTTCCCCGGCTTCCCCTTCACCGGCTTCCTCTTAACCGGCTTCCTCTTCACCGGCTTCCTCTTCCCCGGCTTCAGGGGCCCAGGGTTGTAAATGTTCTAAATAGAAAATGTATGAGAAGAGCGACAGCGTGCTACTTTTAACCAAGGTCCAGCCTCAAAGTTCCCCGTAGGTATAGATGTATTGTACTGGCCTGTACATATGCATATATGGAGTTAACAATGTCTATTGTAGAGCGAAATCTGACTGAAGGAACCTCAGGTGATTTTCTGGATGTTTGCTCAGGTGAAGTTTTTTACCCTTTCTCTCTGCTCACCTCTGACCTTCCTGATGATTTATCTCCCATCCAGACTGCAATCAATAAATGTAATTATATTGCTTTGATGTAGCTGTTGTTATTGTGAGATTTCGTTTTTGTATTCTTAGCCAAGACAGCTATTTGGACTTAAGATAGCATCAATGTACCAGAACCGTTATGGAACCTGCTGTACCCGGCCCAGGAACACAAGTGTAAAACACCAAAAGTAATTTTGAAAAGACTGGGCATGGGATCTGAAGCATATGAAATAATATTTTTTCTCTCTCGCTCTCTCTCTCTCTCTCTCTCTCTCGCGCTCTCTCTCTCTCTCTCTCTCCCTCTCTATCTCTCTCTCTCTCTCTCGCTCTCGCTCTCTTTTTCTATTTTCCCTGTATTGTGGTGTTAAACAAATTCAACTCACATGAAGACCGCAACACAAAAACGTGATTGCATAACGACACATTTCAATAATTTTCGTAGAATAATTGTCAGAGCATGGAGACGACAGGCCAAACTTCATGTCCAAGTTTCCTACATGTATTGTAGCTGGACAAAAGTACAAAATACAAAAGTTCACAGAAGTTCACACGATATATGGTTCACGAGTGTTTAGGATTGGCAAGCCTGATCTCAGATCTGTTTATGCTGCCTTGTCAACTCCTATTGGTCATTTGACAAGACGGCACCAACAAATCTGGGACCAGGATACTTGGCTTCAATGAGTATCAGTCAACCTCAGTCAGTCACTTCCCGTCAGACAACCTCAGTCAGTCACTTCCCGTCAGACAACCTCAGTCAGTCACTTCCTGTCAGACAACCTCAGTCAGTCACTTCCTGTCAGACAACCTCAGTCAGTCACTTCCTGTCAGACAACCTCAGTCAGTCACTTCCTGTCAGTCAACCTCAGTCAGTCACTTCCTGTCAGTCAACCTCAGTCAGTCACTTCCTGTCAGACAACCTCAGTCAGTCACTTCCCGTCAGACAACCTCAGTCAGTCACTTCCTGTCAGACAACCTCAGTCAGTCACTTCCTGTCAGACAACCTCAGTCAGTCACTTCCTGTCAGTCAACCTCAGTCAGCCAATTTCTGTCTGTCAACCTCAGTCAGTTACTTCTTGTCAGACAACCTTAGTCAGTCACTTCCTGTCAGACAACCTCAGTCAGTCACTTCTTGTCAGACAACCCTAGTCAGTCATTTTCTGTCAGACTCCAAACTGTCATCCTTTTCACTTACGTCATTTTTAATCATCAAAAAGGTCAAAGGTCGACCTTTAATCGCCTCCAGGTCTCTGACATGATCATAGGTTGACCTTTCATCGACTCCAGGCCTCTGTGATGATCATAGGTTGACCTTTCATCGACACCATGTCTCTCATATGTATGAACCTGTATGTATGAATCTGAAGTGAGGTTATCTGAAGTGAGGTTATGGGGTTATGAGAAGTGAGGTTATGAGGTTATGAGAAGTGAGGTTATGAGAAGTGAGGTTTTGAGGTTATGAGAAGTGAGGTTATGAGGTTATGAGAAGTGAGGTTATGAGGTTATGAGAAGTGAGGTTATGACCAGTGAGGTTATGAGAAGTGAGGTTATGACAAGTGAGGTTATGAGAAGTGAGGTTATGACCAGTGAGGTTATGACAAGTGAGGTTATGACATGTGAGGTTATTAGGTTATGAGAAGTGAGATTATGAGAAGTGAGGTTATGAGAAGTGAGGTTATGAGAAGTGAGATTATGAGAAGTGAGGTTATGAGAAGTGAGGTTATGAGGTTATGAGAAGGGAGGTTATGAGAAGTGAGGTTATGAAAAGTGAGGTTATGAGGTTATGAGAAGTGAGGTTATGAGAAGTGAGGTTATGAGGTTATGAGAAGTGAGGTTATGAGAAGTGAGATTATGAGAAGTGAGGTTATTTCTGCTATTCAGAATGGCCTTGTCAGTGGTAAGTGCTATGGTCAGGCTGCTAATTGTTGTGTCATACTGCTGTTTTTATGCACTAACAAACTCCAATCTATCAACCAGTACTCATGAACCTTCTCCCAGAGGTCTTATCAACACCAGTCTATCAACCAGGACTCATGAACCTTCTCCCAGAGGTCTTTTCAACACCAATCTATCAACCAGGACTCATGAACCTTCTCCCAGAGGTCTTATCAACACCAGTCTATCAACCAGGACTCATGAACCTTCTCCTCAACGCCAGACTATCAACCAGGACTCATTAACCTTCTCCCAGAGGTCTTATCAACACCAGTCTATCAACCAGGACTCATGAACCTTCTCCCAGAGGTCTTATCAACACCAGTCTATCAACCAGGACTCATGAACCTTCTCCCAGAGGTCTTATCAACACCAGTCTATCAACCAGGACTCATGAACCTTCTCCTCAACGCCAGACTATCAACCAGGACTCATGAACCTTCTCCCAGAGGTCTTATCAACACCAGTCTATCAACCAGGACACATAAACCTTCTCCCAGAGGTCTTATCAACACCAGTCTATCAACCAGGACTCATGAACCTTCTCCAGATCAAAGAGCATTGGAACATTTCACCAGACCTATGAAAGTTGTTGCCAATCATATTTAAAAAATAACAATATTTAAATTAAGCATTACATTGCCTTGCTTGCAAGCTGGATGCCTTGCTTGCAAGCTGGATGCCTAGTTTCCACAAAAGACAAGCTCTACTCTAGCCTGGTCCAAGATTTCTTTATCACAACAATGACCATGGGAGTTTGCAAGACAACACAAACAGATCCGGGACCAGGCTAGCTCTGTTCTGGACATCCATCCATTCTTCTTATGCCTTGGACGCCTGGGATGTCTTTGTAATTCTACTGTTTTAATGGAGAGAGGCTCCAGAGGTCCAGATGGAAGAGATCTGTTTAGGCCTGAGATGACCTGAGATACTGTTACCATATTACAGTTTTTCCCAATTGCTAAAACACAATTTTGCAAACTAGGCTGGTTTTTACCAAAATATTTAACACAATTCACAAAACCACACACCCAAACTGCAAAATACCTCATATATCCTGCAAAATGAAGCAACCAAAACTACATATATTATTATCAAAATCAAACGTTTTCGCCAAATGGCACACACTTCATTCATATTACCAGATTTATGTCTAACCAACTACACACTGTTGGGCATAATGAAAAGCACTCTCATCTTTAGTATGCTTTGTCATAATACTTAAATAGTTCAAATTGTTGAAAATCTTCAGATGCACAGAAATATTTGCAGATACACACACATGCTGTTGAAACAGTTTATTTCAACAACAAAAAATAATCACCAATCAAGTCAGTGCAACATATGCACAGCAGATATATTTACATTGGACTGAACAAAAATAGGCTCACAAAAAAACAGTAAACTGAAAAAGAAAATGTGCAGAAAAACTGTTTTGAAAAAAAGAGGCAAGAAAAACAATTAGGCAGCATCTTGCCGCACAGCTGGTCTGGCCACAACGCCTCGTCCACATCACAGCTGGGTCTGGCCACAACGCCTCGTCCACATCACAGCTGGGTCTGGCCACAACGCCTCGTCCACATCACAGCTGGGTCTGGCCACAACGCCTCGTCCACATCACAGCTGGGTCTGGCCACAACGCCTCGTCCACATCACAGCTGGGTCTGGCCACAACGCCTCGTCCACATCACAGCTGGGTCTGGCCACAACGCCTCGTCCACATCACAGCTGGGTCTGGCCACAACGCCTCGTCCACATCACAGCTGGGTCTGGCCACAACGCCTCGTCCACATCACAGCTGGGTCTGGCCACAACGCCTCGTCCACATCACAGCTGGGTCTGGCCACAACGCCTCGTCCACATCACAGCTGGGTCTGGCCACAACGCCTCGTCCACATCACAGCTGGGTCTGGCCACAACGCCTCGTCCACATCACAGCTGGGTCTGGCCACAACGCCTCGTCCACATCACAGCTGGGTCTGGCCACAACGCCTCGTCCACATCACAGGCAATATCTTCCCTTGCCAGACATCGAGGGAAGAAGCGCCTTGAGTGCCTTATCCATCCCTGAATGGCACCCACATCAATCTCACCACATGCCTCTTCCATAGCCTGCACAAGAGGCATGTTCACTAAGGGCTGCCGGCCGTACACCTTCCACCGCCATGCCGAAAATAACTATTCTATGGGATTCAGAAATGGTGAGTATGGTGGGAGGTATGGCACGAGAAATGGTGGGTGGTCAGCAAACCAGTTTTGGACTGGGGCTGCGCGATGAAAGCTCACGTTGTCCCATACTACAACGTACCGGATTCTTTGATGATCTGCATCATTCATACGCTCTGGTGGTATGAGAATGTTGTGGAGTCTGTCCAGAAATGTGAGAATATGGGCTGTGTTGTATGGTCCAAGGTTGGCATGATGGTGGAGGACACCATGCGTATTGGAGATGGCAGTGCACATTGTGATGTTCCCACCACGTTGGCCAGGAACATCTATAATGGCTCTGTGGCCAATGACGTTTCTCCCACTTCTTCTGGTCTCTGCTAGGTTGAACCCAGCCTCATCTATAAAGATGAACTCATGTGGGATTGCATGAGCATCCATTTCCAGTACTCCCTGAAAACATAGAACAAAAGCAGTCAATATGGTGTTATCCAGTACACTGGGAAACAATGTTGTGTAGTGTACTGCAGTCAATATGGTGTTATCCAGTCCACTGGGAAACAATGCTGCAGTCAATATGGTGTTATCCAGTACACTGGGAAACAATGTTGTGTGTAGTGTACTGCAGTCAATATGGTGTTATCCAGTCCACTGGGAAACAATGTTGTAGTGTACTGCAGTCAATATGGTGTTATCCAGTACACTGGGAAACAATGTTGTGTGTAGTGTACTGCAGTCAATATGGTGTTATCCAGTACACTGGGAAACAATGTTGTAGTGTACTGCAGTCAATATGGTGTTATCCAGTACACTGGGAAACAATGTTGTAGTGTACTGCAGTCAATATGGTGTTATCCAGTACACTGGGAAACAATGTTGTGTGTAGTGTACTGCAGTCAATATGGTGTTATCCAGTACACTGGGAAACAATGTTGTAGTGTACTGCAGTCAATATGGTGTTATCCAGTACACTGGGAAACAATGTTGTAGTGTACTGCAGTCAATATGGTGTTATCCAGTACACTGGGAAACTATGTTGCGTGTAGTGTACTGCAGTCAATATTGTACTTACATCCACATATGCTCGTCTGACCTCTTTGTTTCTTTGAGAGTTTCTCTCAAACGGCACCTTATAAAGTTGTTTCATTCTGATTTGGTTTCGCGTGAGAATGCGAGCCAATGTGGACAGACTTGCTCGTTGAATGTTGTTGAACATGGTGTTGTCTTGGATGATGTGGCTTTGAATTTCTCGTAATCTAATATCATTATTTTCCAAAACAAAGTTTACAATGGCAGCTTCCTGTACCCTGGTGAACATTTGGCCCCTTCCTCTACCATGGTTGCGTCTCTCAGTCCTTTATAAAAACAAAAAAAACAAAAACATAGGGCTTGGACAATGCAACCTAAAGATATTTCCCCCACAGTAGAGTAAATTCTACAGGAAATTTGTGCAGTTAGT